>NC_079198.1:128175463-128325463 GCF_029499605.1 Hyla sarda | reverse complement strand
TGGATGCCCATAGACTTTACCCAGAGCGGCCTCATTACTATAGGATCGTAAAAAGTAAATCTATGTTACCCCAAATGTAACACGAGCAAAGCCGCGGGCAAAAGCTAGTATATATATATATATATATATATATATATATATATATATATACACACACACACACACGTATATATATACACACACACATATATATATTACAACGACTAAGTGTGAGTTGCACCCGAAACGCGTCACTTCCTGTTCAACTATGCCATCTGGTGTGTCAGTTTTGGAATAAACTTGTAAGGTTTTAGGGAACATCGCCACGCTGGAATTTTCATTCTTTGCCATAAAATATATAAGGTTATACTGCAAAATATGGCATCACGGTCATGTAAGCTGCATTCAAAATTTTGCCGCAATCTGACAACACAGTGCACCGTATACACAGGATATCTGCTCCCCCGTGTGTTAGATTTCTCTACAGCATTGTTTTCCGAACAGTGTTCCTCCAGCTGTTGCAAAACTACAACTCCCAGCATGCCCGGACAGCCTTTGGCTGTCCGGGCATGCTGGGAGTTGTAGTTTTGCCACAGCTGGAGGTACACTGTTTGGAAAACGCTGCTCTACAGCGCTGTACATCTCCCATAGTGCACTGCCAGCAATACATGCGCTATAGGCTCTGAACGGCAACTGGCGGAATTTCGGATGTGGCTTTGTATGTGAAAGGACATGATGTCACTCCATGCAAGATTAGAAGTGCAGTCTTTGCAACATTGTACGATGTGACACAAATTCTTGATGGTTGCAGACACACAGAGCGGCACAGCAATTTTGATAGTTACAGGAGTATACTTGATGGTTACAGAAGTCGTAAAGACACAGTATGCTTGATGGTTACAGAAGTCGTAAGGACACAGTATGCTTGATGGTTACAGAAGTCGTAAAGACACAGTATGCTTGATGGTTACAGAAGTCGTAAAGACACAGTATACTTGATGGTTACAGAAGTCGTAAAGACACAGTATGCTTGATGGTTACAGAAGTCGTAAAGACACAGTATGCTTGATGGTTACAGAAGTCGTAAAGACACAGTATGCTTGATGGTTACAGAAGTCGTAAAGACACAGTATGCTTGATGGTTACAGAAGTCGTAAGGACACAGTATGCTTGATGGTTACAGAAGTCGTAAAGACACAGTATGCTTGATGGTTACAGAGGTCGTAAAGACACAATATGCTTGATGGTTACAGAAGTCGTAAAGACACAGTATGCTTGATGGTTACAGAAGTCGTAAAGACACAGTATGCTTGATGGTTACAGAAGTCGTAAAGACACAGTATGCTTGATGGTTACAGAAGTCGTAAAGACACAGTATGCTTGATGGTTACAGAAGTCGTAAAGACACAGTATGCTTGATGGTTACAGAAGTCGTAAAGACACAGTATGCTTGATGGTTACAGAAGTCGTAAAGACACAGTATGCTTGATGGTTACAGAAGCCGTAAAGACACAGTATGCTTGATGGTTACAGAAGCCGTAAAGACACAGTATGCTTGATTGTTACAGAAGTCGTAAAGACACAGTATGCTTGATGGTTACAGAAGCCGTAAGGACACAGTATGCTTGATGGTTACAGAAGTCGTAAAGACACAGTATGCTTGATGGTTACAGAAGTCGTAAAGACACAGTATGCTTGATGGTTACAGAAGTCATAAAGACACAGTATGCTTGATGGTTACAGAAGTCGTAAAGACACAGTATGCTTGATGGTTACAGAAGTCGTAAAGACACAGTATGCTTGATGGTTACAGAAGTCGTAAAGACACAGTATGCTTGATGGTTACAGAAGCCGTAAAGACACAGTATGCTTGATGGTTACAGAAGCCGTAAAGACACAGTATGCTTGATTGTTACAGAAGTCGTAAAGACACAGTATGCTTGATGGTTACAGAAGTCATAAGGACACAGTATGCTTGATGGTTACAGAAGTCGTAAAGACACAGTATGCTTGATGGTTACAGAAGGCGTAAAGACACATTATGCTTGATGGTTACAGAAGTCGTAAAGACACAGTATGCTTGATGGTTACAGAAGTCGTAAAGACACAGTATGCTTGATGGTTACAGAAGTCGTAAAGACACAGTATGCTTGATGGTTGCAGACGCACAGCTAAACTCAACTTCCTCTCTTCTTGAGCCGTTCTTCTCTCTGGCTGGGGACTGTGTTATCCTCCAGTGCTCTATAGAGAGTCTGCGCTCAGAGTGGCTGTCGGCTTTCGCCCATCCTACAGTGCCGATGTGAGTCCTCGTTGGTGTTACCCCATATTCTCAGCCTGCCCAGCCTAGCCACCCTGTATACTTCTGGAGGCCTTGTGGGCATAAATGGGGAGATTTATCAATACTTGTGCAGTGGGAAAGTTGAATAGTTGTTTATAGCAACCAATCAGATTGCTTCTTTCATTTTTCAGAGGCCTGTGTAAAAATGAAAGCAGCGATCTTATTGGTTGTTATGGGCAACTGGTCAACTTACCTACCCTACCTCTGCACAGGTATTGATAAATCTCCCCAAAAATCTCTGAGAGACCGGGGACTGTGTAAGGAAGTGTTTTCCAATCAGGGTGCCTCCAGATGTTGCGAAAAGACAACTCCCAGCTTGCCTGGACAGCAAAAGGCTTCCACAGCAATACCATCGTGTGAAAAGTGCAGCAGAATCCTGGTGAAATCAATGGGATTCTGCTGCAGCGGAATGTCTGTGCGGAATATTCTGATGGAATTCTGCTGTGCAAACATACCCTAGCAGAGCTACCTAGTAGCAGCTTTCTCCTCTCTCTTTGTTGAAAACACATGTACTCTCAACCGAGCTGAGCGTGCATGCATATGGGGAATGAGGAGGAATTGCTTTCAGCTGAATGAGCATTTACAGTAATTTAATGTGCATGACTAGCTGTATGTATGTAAAGGGTATGTTCACATTGGGCAGACCCTCAGCAGAGCCCCACAGTGGCCCTATTACACCTGGTAATGTTTTTTCCCTCATATTTCAGACCAGACTATTATTCTGCGTTTCTTACCGGCTGCGCAGGGATTTTCTAGTAAATTCCTCTTCTTGCTGGATAAATAGTAGAAAACCTTCCAGTCTTTGGGGGTTCTTGTGCACTCCCTGGAGATGTACCCCATATCCTGACATTTCATTTTCCACAGTGTTGGAGACTTGATGACGTCCCTCCACAGGGTGCAGACCAGCGCACAGTGACGGATCAGGTCTGTAGCCGGGACCAGGGACAAGATCTGCAGCAGAACCTCCTCCGGGAGACGACTGGAATCAAACATACTGCGAGGGACAGAAACATAGTGGGACTTAGATACACCGGCTCACAGGACAGTATCGCACCTGGCAGGCTTAGCTACAAGGACAGTATCGACCCTGACAGGCTTAGATACACAGGCTCAAAGGACAGTATCGACCCTGACAGGCTTAGCTACACAGGCTCAAAGGACAGTATCGCACCTGACAGGCTTAGATATACCGGCTCACAGGACAGTATCGCACCTGGCAGGCTTAGCTACACCGGCTCACAGGACAGTATCGACCCTGACAGGCTTAGATACATCGGCTTACAGGACAGTATCGCACCTGACAGGCTTAGCTACACAGGCTCACAGGACAGTATCGCACCTGACAGGCTTAGATACACAGGCTCACAGGACAGTATCGCACCTGGCAGACTTAGCTACACAGGCTCACCGGACAGTATCGCACCTGACAGGCTTAGATACACAGGCTCACAGGACAGTATCGCACCTGACAGGCTTAGATATATTGGTCCCATAGGACAGTACTGAGTTAAAAAGATATCATCACGTCACATATGTGTCACACATCATAGACTTAGATCAGTGTTTCCTAGGGGTGTGAATCGCCAAGAATTTGGCGATTCGATTCGAATCGCGATACCAGTGTGGCGATTCGATATATCCCGATATATCGCGATACCGTCTAGGTGACGATACATCGCGATATATCGCCCACCTGGGAGCATTCATAGATCCCAATAGACGCCGCTGTCAGCTTTGACAGCGGCGATCTAGTACTCCGGCGCGCACTTTTCTCATGTTATCCCGTCCGGGCTGCAAAATAAAAGAAAACGCACTTTATCTTACCTGCCAACGAGCCCCCGGAGCTCCGGTACAGGTGTTCGGTCCCCGGGCTGTATTCTTCTTACTTCCTGTTAGTCCGGCACGTCACATGGAGCTTCAGCCTATCACCAGCGGAGGCGGGACATCGCTGCGGCCAGTGATAGGCTGAAGCTCCATGTGACGTGCCGGACTAACAGGAAGTAAGAATACAGCCCGGGGACCGAACACCTGTACCGGAGCTCCGGGGGCTCGTTGGCAGGTAAGATAAAGTGCGTTTTATTAAAAATTCCACATCCCTAAAAGAATCGATTCAAAAATATTTTGAATCGATTCTGTATCGGCAAATGAAAAATCGCGATTATCGCGAGAATCGATTTTTTCTTACATCCCTAGTGTTTCCCAACCAGGATGCCTCCAGCTGTTGCAAACCTACAACTCCCAGCATGCCCGGACAGCCGAAGGGATAGTGCTGGGCAGTATACCAGTTCATACCGAATACGGGAGTGTTTATTTTTTTTTTATGATATAAATTTTTCATATACTGCAATACCGGTGAGTGCATACAAAACGTTGGGAAAGCAGAGTGGTGGAACGTCGCGCCGCGGGACATTGTTTGAGAGGGGCCTGGTTTTGCAGTTGCACCAAACAAGCACCATGTGAGTGAAAACGCGGCAGCCTGAGCGGTGAACAAAATGGACAACCCCGGCGTAAACGGGCAGAAAATGAAACAGAAGAACTGGTACCAAAACGAGGAGCCATGTCTGTTGTATTAAACCTGTCTTAAAGGGGTACTCCACTGCTCAGTGTTTGGAACAAACCGTTCTGAACACTGGAGCCAGCAGCTTGTGACGTAATAGCCCGCCCCCTCATGACATCACGCCCCGCCCCCTCAATGCAAGTCTATGGGAGGGGGCGTGACAGCCGTCATGCCCCCTCCCATAGATTTGCATTGAGGGGGCGGGGCGTTACATCACGGTGGACGGAGCTATGACGTCACCAGCTCCCTGCGCCGGCTCCAACGTTCAGAACAGTTTGTTCCAAACGCTGAGCAGCGAAGTACCCCTTTAATACTAGGGTGAACATTTATGTTTTTCTACAAATATTCATGACAGTAAAATAGGTAATTGTAAGGCAATTTACTTAAGTAATTACTGTCTAAATTATTAGAAAATGTCGTACATGAGAAAAAAAAATACCGTTAAATACTGTGAAACCACCATCATTTAGAAAAGTTCGGTGCTATCCATTTTTGGTCATACCGCCCAGCACTATGCTGGGAGTTGTAGTTTTGCAACAGCTGGAGGCACCCTGGTTGGGAAACACTGACTTAGATATTGAACGACAGTGTCACACACAGCAGGCATGGATAAAGAGACAGCAAACAGTATCACACAACAGGCTTAGATACACCAGTTTAGCAGACAGTATCCTGCATTGCCTGCTTAGATACATAGGGTTGTCTGTGGCGTAGTCACGTGTATATATATATATATATATAAGCACTCATCTGGTAGATCGGCGCTTATTTACAGGGGTAAAGTCGGCCTCATAATAAACGTTATTTGCAGAAGGAGGAGGGTTAATACAGACTCCAGTGTCCAGTGACTGGAGTGTAACAACCCTTTAGTTAGATGACAGTTCACACTAACCACTACTTCAAATAAAGCAGCTGTCATGTCTGTCTTGGTCTGTCTTCAGACATGGCCATTGGATTTGGTTGTGTTTTAACAGTGATATGTTCCTCGGTCAGGAAATAGTTAAAGCCTTTGGCTTTCTATCCAACAGCTCTTAGGGTATGTCTAGATAAGGTGAGCTCAGTCTAGCTTCTGAGCTGGTGATTTACATATTGACTTCCTGACATCTTTTTATGCCTGACATGCTGCTATGGAGCTTTTGGTGAAACACTCCTTTTAATCTACTATCTCTGTTTTAGCATGCACCTTGCATTTATCTTTGATATGTTTTGGGCTTTTACCTATGGTTAGTTAGCATGCTCATAACAGATTTTAATCCGTGTTTGTATAGTCGGTTTTCGGATTTGTATGTCCTTTCTGCTATGTATCTGTTCACACTGTGTTTTCTCTTGTATCCAATTTCTGTGTTTCTATAACTAGATATTACCGGTCCGTGGGGACTCGGGGAGATTCATTCCTGTGTCTACTGGAGGTTTAGGGATTGTGATTATTTCCGTCTAGCGATAGATCCCGTTTTACCTTTGTGTGGGGGACTCAGAGGGTATTGTTATTCCTGTGTCTACCGGAGGTTTTCTAGGGGATTATGCTATATTCCTATCTGTTCCTGGAGTCTGTTTAGACTCATCCATTTTCCTGTCTTGTGTTCAGTGTGAATAGTGTTCTATAATTATTTCCTATTGTATCCGTGTTTCTGAGTTGTAACTAGGTATCCCTGTTACCGGTCCATGGGGACTCTGGGAGATTCATTCCTGTGTCTACTGGAGGTTTATTTCTGTTTAGTGATAGATCCCGTTTGCCTTTCTATGGGGGCTCTGGGGACTTGAGAATTAATTCAAGATATCTCTGTGCTCGATCCTGGACTCTGGGAGAATGAGTTTTAATGTCAAGACATTCCTGTGCCTACTGGAGGTTTTCTTTTGGATTTTGAACTCTATGGGGGACATTTATCAAAGCATTTAGTAGTTTTTTTTTTCTTGCTTAAAATTGTCGCAAAAAAATTTGCAAGTGCTACTACTCTCTTTTTTCTGCGACTTTTTGATTGTGCAGTGTCCTAAGCAAAAAATAAAAATCTTGCTTACCAAAGCAAAAAGTGATTTTTGACTTGCAGTGTTCAGATTTGTCATGTGCAAAAGTCACAAAAAAGTCGCATTGCATGAAAAAACCTTCTAAATTTACTCCAGCTCAGACATGGAGCAGAAAATGCCACTACCAAAGTAAAAAAAAAAAAAAAAAATTGCTTACGTGAAAGAAATTTATCAACAGGCTGAAACCAGTCGCACATAAGCAAAAAAAATTGTAAGAAAAAAATAACTAAAAAAAGGAATACATAAGCAAACATTGATAAATGTCCCCCTATATGTTTATTAGTTCTTCATTTCAGATCTTTGGAGATTTTGTTCATGCACTGATCATAGAGTACATGATCACTTAGCTGGTGTTTTCCTCTGTGCTTTACCATAGGTCTATAGTGTCCTCTGTGCTGCTCACTGATCTGTGTCCTCTGAACTTAATCTGTTTTGTGTTTATTATCGGAGTCCAGTTATTATAGAGTTCTATGTTCCTGTTATGCTTCTGGCTTGTGACCGACTGTTTATTAGTATGTGTTTTTAAGGCCACTGCACTTTAGCTCAGGGAGGGACCGGCGCCCAGTTGTTGATCCACCGTTTAGGGTGGATGGGCAAGTAGGCATGGAGAGATGTTTTAGGGTCAGTTTAGGGCTCACTCTCCCTGTCCCCTGGTCAGTCTCTGACATTATCCTTATCAAAGCCCCGGGAATAAATACTTCAAAAACCAGGATGTATAAATAACAACTTGTTCTTTACTACAGATCTAATACAGGAGAAGACACCTGTAATGATCCAGACTGGGGATACAGTACTTGGTATACACTTCGGAATTTGAAAAGTAACAGGTAACTTGTCACTGTCACAGTCCTTTAGTAATTTAACAGCCTTGAGAATTGGCACTATGTGACCTGTAGTCCTCCTTTGGTAAACTGGTTCTTTATCTATAGGGGTACATGCCGGGCTCAGAGACATGCAGTGGTTCTAGCCTTTACTACACTGCACTCACAGGATGAGACTTGACACATAAGACTTTTGGCTCCGGCTTGAGTTGACTTAGCTCAGCTTTCAGGCTCAAAGGCTTGGAGTCCTGGGATCTACTGCTACGAGTAACCTCTGTGGGTACCAGGTTTGCCCGTCACGGCCCTACATGTATCTATGGATACACCAAACTGTAGACCTTAGGCTGTACTTTTATTCTGGCAGGTATCCTAGTCTGGTAAACTTGCAAAGATCTCCTCCCTCACTTATGTTTCCTTAGGTCACTCTGAGACGTCACTGACCTGAGGACATCCCGATGGGGGTCTCCAGACATTAGTCTGTCACTTTAGACTGGCCAGCCCAGAGGATACCCGAACCTAATCCTAACCCAAAAGCATCCACTTGTGTTGGTACTGTCCCTGTAGCGGGACATGCCAGAAGGTGGCAGCTTGTTGCTGTAACAATCGTACCGGGCCAAGCTTTGCAGGCTGCCCTCTGGTAAGTTAGTAGTTACAAGCCCGGGCCAATCAGCAGCTGAAGCCGGGTATTTGATTTTTGCTTTCGGCTTTGTTCTGGTTTTAGTCCTGTTGGTTTCAGTACAGATTTGTTACTTTGTGCTTTGTATGTTTGACCCGTTTGACTAGTTTTTAACCTTTGCCTGTTAATCTAGTTGTCTGCACTGTCGTCGATTTAATCCTGTCTAGTGTGTTTCTGTGTTTAGAACCTACCCTATGCACCTGCCTTCCTGATATCTGTTACTACTTTGCATTACTGCTGTTTGCTCCCTGTCTGAATTTGCTCTAGCTTGTTAACCCTTCGTAATCCGGGCCCGTTTACCCGACCTCCGTACAGTTCTGTTTATAATTTTGACTTGACTCCCCGGGCCTTTGGTCCAGCAAAGAGACTGGCGCCCAGTTGTGGATCCGCTGTGTAGGGCAGAGACGCAAATAGGCAGGAAAAGGGGTCGTACAGGAAGCATTGACTCTTGGGTAAGGAAAGTTAACCTGTCACACTTGTAGAGGCTCAGCGCATGCAGAAAACACATAAAGACATAGAAACACACCTGCAATACAATACAAGGCAACAGCCACCCGAACAGTGCTCATGGCAGCAAAAGGTGACCCTGCTCCGGGACACCACACTTATATCTCCAGGACCTGGTTTAACACTCCATCATACATCGCCCTCACACTCCAGCACAGTGTTTCTCAACCAGTGTGCCTCCATCTGTTGCAAAACTACAGCTCCCAGCATGCCCGACAGCCTTTGGCTGTCCGGGCATGCTGGGAGTTGTAGTTTTGCAACAATTGGAGGCACATTGGTTAGGAAATACTGCTTCCACCATCACCGGCTTCTCACCTCCTCAGGTTCTAGTTGTTTCTCCGGCCTTGTCTATCTCTGATATGAGTCACAGCAGCACAGGCTCAGTTTGGCAGCACAGGCACAGTTTGGCAGCACAGGCACAGTTCGGCAGCACAGGCACAGTTTGGCAGCACAGGCACAGTTCGGCAGCACAGGCACAGTTCGGCAGCACAGCATCAGCTCGGCAGCACAGCATCAGCTCGGCAGCACACTGTCACTGTCCTGTGCATTCCTGTCATTCAGTATTTTGGGATGGGCTCTGCAGAGATTCCTGTAAATCCCCTGTGCACTGTATGGGGGTATTATATGAACTCTCATCTGCACACTGTATGGTGGTATTATAAGAATTCTTATCTGTGCAATGTATGGTGATATAGTATGAACTCCTATTTGTGCACTGTATGGTGGTGTTATATGAACTCTCATCTGTGCACTGTATGGTGGTATTATATGAACTCTCATCTGTGCACTGTATGGTGGTATTATATGAACTCCTATTTGTGCACTGTATGGGGGTATTATATGAACTCTCATCTGCACACTGTATGGTGGTATTATAAGAATTCTTATCTGTGCAATGTATGGTGATATAGTATGAACTCCTATTTGTGCACTGTATGGTAGTATTATATGAACTCTTATCTGTGCACTGTATGGTGGTGTTATATGAACTCATGTGTGCACTGTATGGTGGTATTATATGAACTCCTATTTGTGCACTGTATGGTGGTATTATATGAACTCATGTGTGTACTGTATGATGGTATTATATGAACTCCTATTTGTGCACATTATGGTGGTATTTTATGAACTCCTATTTGTGCACTGTATGGTGGTATTATATGAACTCATGTGTGCACTGTATGGTGGTATAGTATGAACTCTTATCTGTGCACTGTATGGTCGTATTATATGAACTCGTGTGTACTGTATGGTGGTATTATATGAACTATTTGTGCACTGTATGGTGGTATTATATGAACTCATGTGTGTACTGTATGGTGGTATTATATGAACTCCTATTTGTGCACTGTATGGTGGTGTTATATGAACTCCTATTTGTGCACTGTATGGTGGTATTATATGAACTCATGTGTGCACTGTATGGTGGTATAGTATGAACTCCTATTTGTGCACTGTATGGTGGTATTATATGAACTCCTATTTGTGCACTGTATGGTGGTATAGTATGAACTCTTATATGTGCACTGTATGGTGGTATAGTATGAACTCTCATCTGTGCACTGTATGGTGGTATTATATAAACTCATATCTGTGCACTGTATGGTAGTATTATTTATATGAACTCTTATCTGTGCACTGTATGGTGGTGTTATATGAACTCCTATTTGTGCACTGTATGGTGGTATTATATGAACTCATGTGTGCACTGTATGGTGGTATTATATGAACTCCTATTTGTGCACTGTATGGTGGTATTATCTGAACTCATGTGTGCACTGTATGGTGGTATTATATGAACTCATGTGTGCATTGTATGGTGGTATTATATGAACTCCTATTTGTGCACTGTATGGGGGTATTATATGAACTCCTATTTGTGCACTGTATGGTGGTATTATATGAACTCCTATTTGTGCACTGTATGGTGGTATTATATGAACTCATGTGTGCACTGTATGGTGGTATTATCTGAACTCATGTGTGCACTGTATGGTGGTATTATATGAACTCATGTGTGCACTGTATGGTGGTATTATATGAAGTCCTATTTGTGCATTGTATGGTGGTATTATATGAACTCCTATTTGTGCACTGTATGGTGGTATTATATGAACTCTCATCTGTGCACTGTATGGTGGTATTATATGAACTCATGTGTGCACTGTATGGTGGTATTATATGAAGTCCTATTTGTGCATTGTATGGTGGTATTATATGAACTCCTATTTGTGCACTGTATGGTGGTATTATATGAACTCTCATCGGTGCACTGTATGGTGGTATTATATGAACTCATGTGTGCACTGTATGGTGGTATAGTATGAACTCCTATTTGTGCACTGTATGGTATTATTATATGAACTCATGTGTGTACTGTATGGTGGTATTATATGAACTCCTATGTGTGCACTGTATGGTGGTATTATATGAACTCATGTGTGCACTGTATGGTGGTATTATATGAACTAATGTGTGCACTGTATGGTGGTATTATATGAACTCATGTGTGCACTGTATGGTGGTATTATATGAAGTCCTATTTGTGCATTGTATGGTGGTATTATATGAACTCCTATCTTTGCACTGTATGGTGGTATTATATGAACTCTCATCTGTGCACTGTATGGTGGTATTATATGAACTCATGTGTGCACTGTATGGTGGTATTATATGAACTCCTATTTGTGCACTGTATGGTGGTATTATATGAACTCATGTGTGCACTGTATGGTGGTATTATATGAACTCATGTGTGCACTGTATGGTGGTATTATATGAAGTCCTATTTGTGCATTGTATGGTGGTATTATATGAACTCCTATTTGTGCACTGTATGGTGGTATTATATGAACTCTCATCTGTGCACTGTATGGTGGTATTATATGAACTCATGTGTGCACTGTATGGTGGTATTATATGAAGTCCTATTTGTGCATTGTATGGTGGTATTATATGAACTCCTATTTGTGCACTGTATGGTGGTATTATATGAACTCTCATCTGTGCACTGTATGGTGGTATTATATGAACTCATGTGTGCACTGTATGGTGGTATAGTATGAACTCCTATTTGTGCACTGTATGGTGGTATTATATAAACTCTCATCTGTGCACTGTATGGTGGTATATGAACTCATGTGTGCACTGTATGGTGGTATAGTATGAACTCTTATCTGTGCACTGTATGGTGGTATTATATAAACTCTCATCTGTGCACTGTATGGTGGTATTATATGAACTCATGTGTGCACTGTATGGTGGTATAGTATGAACTCCTATTTGTGCACTGTATGGTGGTATTATATAAACTCTCATCTGTGCACTGTATAGTGGTATTATATGAACTCATGTGTGCACTGTATGGTGGTATAGTATGAACTCCTATTAGTGCACTGTATAGTGGTATTATATAAACTCTCATCTGTGCACTGTATAGTGGTATTATATGAACTCATGTGTGCACTGTATGGTGGTATAGTATGAACTCCTATTAGTGCACTGTATAGTGGTATTATATAAACTCTCATCTGTGCACTGTATGTTAGTTTTTAGATTTTTGTTAGACTATTGCAGGGCTCCTGGTCCTTTAACACAATGTATCATACACACATCTCTTGCTGGTTCACTTAACCCCTTCCTTCCCTCGTTCTCTATACAAGGTGTCTCCCCTACACTCACACTTGGTTCAGACCTTGCAGTTTTCCAGGAGCCCATATTGTGTAGATGCCCCATGATATCTCTTCTCACCTCGGAGCCTTGCTGTGACCTGTCCCCATGTCCGCACGTTTTCTCCAATCACCCCGGATCCTTTTTCTGCTCATACCAGACATAAGACCCCTGCTCAGCAGAAAGTGATCCAGCCGGGCGTCATACACGGGGCCGTCTGTGAGGGACAGCCTTCGTTATAAGGGGCGGCCTTCGTTATAAGGGGCGGTCTTCGTTATAAGGGGCGGCCTTCATTATAAGGGGCGGCCTTCGTTATAAGGGGCAGCCTTCGTTATAAGGGGCGGCCTTCATTATAAGGGGCGGCCTTCGTTATAAGGGGCGGCCTTCATTATAAGGGGCAGCCTTCGTTATAAGGGGCGGCCTTCATTATAAGGGGCGGCCTTCATTATAAGGGGCGGCCTTCGTTGTAAGGGGCAGCCTTCGTTATAAGGGGCGGCCTTCATTATAAGGGGCGGCCTTCATTATAAGGGGCGGCCTTCGTTATAAGGGGCGGCCTTCGTTATAAGGGGCGGCCTTCGTTATAAGGGGCGGCCTTCATTATAAGGGGCAGCCTTCGTTATAAGGGGCGGCCTTCGTTATAAGGGGCGGCCTTCGTTATAAGGGGCGGCCTTCGTTATAAGGGGCGGCCTTCGTTATAAGGGGCGGCCTTCGTTATAAGGGGCGGCCTTCGTTATAAGGGGCGGCCTTCGTTATAAGGGGCGGCCTTCGTTATAAGGGGCGGCCTTCGTTATAAGGGGCGGCCTTCGTTATAAGGGGCGGCCTTCGTTATAAGGGGCGGCCTTCGTTATAAGGGGCGGCCTTCGTTATAAGGGGCGGCCTTCGTTATAAGGGGCGGCCTTCGTTATAAGGGGCGGCCTTCGTTATAAGGGGCGGCCTTCGTTATAAGGGGCGGCCTTCGTTATAAGGGGCGGCCTTCGTTATAAGGGGCGGCCTTCGTTATAAGGGGCGGCCTTCGTTATAAGCGGCAGCCTTCGTTATAAGCGGCAGCCTTCGTTATAAGGGGCGGCCTTCGTTATAAGGGGCGGCCTTCGTTATAAGGGGCGGCCTTCGTTATATGGGGCAGCCTTCATTATAAGCGGCAGCCTTCATTATAAGGGGCGGCCTTCGTTATAAGGGGCGGCCTTCGTTATAAGGGGCGGCCTTCGTTATAAGGGGCGGCCTTCGTTATAAGGGGCAGCCTTCGTTATAAGGGGCAGCCTTCGTTATAAGGGGCGGCCTTCGTTATAAGGGGCGGCCTTCGTTATAAGGGACAGCCTTCGTTATAAGGGGCAGCCTTCGTTATAAGGGGCGGCCTTCGTTATAAGGGGCGGCCTTCATTATAAGGGACAGCCTTCGTTATAAGGGGCGGCCTTCGTTATAAGGGGCAGCCTTCGTTATAAGGGGCGGCCTTCGTTATAAGGGGCGGCCTTCGTTATAAGGGGCGGCCTTCGTTATAAGGGGCGGCCTTCGTTATAAGGGGCGGCCTTCGTTATAAGGGGCAGCCTTCGTTATAAGGGGCGGCCTTCGTTATAAGGGGCGGCCTTCGTTATAAGGGGCGGCCTTCGTTATAAGGGGCGGCCTTCGTTATAAGGGGCGGCCTTCGTTATAAGGGGCGGCCTTCGTTATAAGGGGCGGCCTTCGTTATAAGGGGCGGCCTTCGTTATAAGGGGCGGCCTTCGTTATAAGGGGCGGCCTTCGTTATAAGGGGCGGCCTTCGTTATAAGGGGCGGCCTTCGTTATAAGGGGCGGCCTTCGTTATAAGGGGCGGCCTTCGTTATAAGGGGCGGCCTTCGTTATAAGGGGCGGCCTTCGTTATAAGGGGCGGCCTTCGTTATCAGGGGCAGCCTTCGTTATAAGGGGAGGCCTTCGTTATAAGGGGCGGCCTTCGTTATAAGGGGCGGCCTTCGTTATAAGGGGCGGCCTTCGTTATAAGGGGCGGCCTTCGTTATAAGGGGCGGCCTTCGTTATAAGGGGCGGCCTTCGTTATAAGGGGCGGCCTTCGTTATAAGGGGCGGCCTTCGTTATAAGGGGCGGCCTTCGTTATAAGGGGCGGCCTTCGTTATAAGGGGCGGCCTTCGTTATAAGGGGCAGCCTTCATTATAAGGGGCAGCCTTCATTATAAGGGGCGGCCTTCATTATAAGGGGCGGCCTTCATTATAAGGGGCGGCCTTCATTATAAGGGGCGGCCTTCATTATAAGGGGCAGCCTTCATTATAAGGGGCAGCCTTCATTATAAGGGGCAGCCTTCATTATAAGGGGCAGCCTTCATTATAAGGGGCAGCCTTCATTATAAGGGGCAGCCTTCATTATAAGGGGCGGCCTTCATTATAAGGGGCGGCCTTCATTATAAGGGGCGGCCTTCATTATAAGGGGCGGCCTTCATTATAAGGGGCAGCCTTCATTATAAGGGGCAGCCTTCATTATAAGGGGCAGCCTTCATTATAAGGGGCAGCCTTCATTATAAGGGGCAGCCTTCATTATAAGGGGCAGCCTTCGTTATAAGGGGCAGCCTTCGTTATAAGGGGCAGCCTTCGTTATAAGGGGCAGCCTTCGTTATAAGGGGCAGCCTTCGTTATAAGGGGCAGCCTTCGTTATAAGGGGCAGCCTCCCAGGCCTAGGAAAAAACAAAAGTGACAAGTGGGGGGACAAGTGGTGGCGACCGAGCTCTAGTTTCGCACACTTGGTGTGCTTCGTCCGGCCATCAGACGGAAACTAGAGCTTGGTCGCCACCACTTGTCCCCCCACTCCCCTCTCTTCTGTACCCCGCATGTGAGTATGTCTCAATAAAGAAGACCCTGCAGCCACACTGGTGAGTGCCGATATTTTCATTTCTCTTCACGGATATCATGAACTTTGCTTATTATAGTATCTGAGCACCACCAGAGGCATTACAGCTACACCAACTCCCACCTGCCATTCCTAATCCAGCACACTCACGCAGTGCCGCACTACCTCCTTTGTGAGATTTGTAAATTACTTCTATTAAAAAATCTTAATCCTTCCAATAGTTATTAGCTTCTGAAGTTTTCTGTCTATCTGTTCAATGATGATGTCACGTCCCGGGAGCTGTGCATAATGGGAAAATATCCCCATAGGAGCTGGACAGCTCCCGGGACGTGAGTCATCAGAGAGCAGTTAGACAGAAAACAGCAACTCAACTTCAGAAGCTAATAACTATTGGAAGGATTAAGATTTTTTAATAGAAGTAATTTACAAATCTGTTTAACTTTCCGGAGCCAGTTGATATATAAAAAAAAGTTTTTGCCTGGAATACCCCTTTAATAACTCTGGAATGCTTTTACCTTTCATTCTAATTCCGAGACTGTTTTTTCGTGACATATTCTACTTTATGTTAGTGGTAAAATTTTGTCGATACTTGCATCATTTCTTGGTGAAAAATTCCAAAATTTTATGAAAAAAATTTAAAATTTAGCATTTTTCTAACTTTGAAGCTCTCTGCTTGTAAGGAAAATAGACATTCCAAATAAATTATATTTTGATTCACATATACAATATGTCTACTTTATATTTGCATCATAAAATTGACGTGTTTTTACTTTTGGAAGACACCAGAGGGCTTCAAAGTTCTGCAGCAATTTTCCAATTTTTCACAAAATTTTCAAAATCGGAATTTTTCATGGACCAGTTTAGGTTTGAAGTGGATTTGAAGGGCCTTCATATTAGAAATACCCCTAAAATGACCCCATTATAAAAACTGCACCCCTCAAAGTATTTAAAATGACATTCAGTAAGTGTGTTAACCCTTTAGGTGTTTCACAGGAATAACAGCAAAATAAAGGAGAAAATTCACAATCTTCATTTTTTACACTCGCATGTTCTTGTAGTCCCAGTTTTTGAATTGTTACAAGGGGTAAAAGGAGACAAATCCTCTAAAAATTTGTAACCCAATTTCTCTAGAGTAAAGAAATACCTCATATTTGTATGTGAAGTGTTCGGCGGGTGCACTAGAGGGCTCAGAAAGGAAGGAGCGACAGTGGGATTTTGGAGAGTTAGTTTTTCTGAAATGGTTTTTGGGTGGCATGTCACATTTAGGAAGCCCCTATGGTGCCAGAACAGCAGAAAAAACCCTCATGGCATACCATTTTGGAAACTACACCCCTCAAGGCACGTAACAAGGGGTCCAGTGAGCCTTAACACACCACAGGTGTTTGATGACTTTTCGTTAAATTCGGATGTGTAAATGAAAAAACATTTTTTTTACTAAAGTGAAGTTTTTTTCCCCAAATATACCATTTTTATAAACGGTAATGGGAGAAAATGCCCCCCAAAATTTGTAACCCCATCTCTTCTGAGTGTGAAAACACCCCAAGTTAGGACATAAAATGCTCTGCGGGCAAACTACAATGCTCAGAAGAGAAGGAGTCACATTTGGCTTTTTGAAAGCAAATTTTGCTGAAATGGTTTTTGGGTGGCATGTTGCATTTAGGAAGCCCCTATGGTGCCAGAACAGCAAAAAAAAAAAAAAAACATGGCATACTATTTTGGAAACTACACCCCTCAAGGAACGTAACAAGGGGTACAGTGAGCCTTAACACTTCACAGGTATTTCATGACTTTTTGTTAAATTTGGATGTGTAAATGAAAAAAATAAAAAAAAATTCACTAAAATGCTGTTTTTCCCCAAATTTTACATTTTTACAAGGGGTAATAGGAGAAAATTACCCCCAAAATTTGTAACCCCATTTCTTCTGAGTATGGAAATACCCCATGTGTGGACGTCAAGTGCTCTGCTGGCGCACTACAATGCTCAGAAGAGGAGGAGCGCCATTGAGCTTTTGGAAAGGGAATTTGTTTGGAATTGAAGTCAGGGGCCAAGTGCGTTTACAAAGCCCCCCGTGGTGCCAGAACAGTGGACCCCCCCACATGTGACCCCATTTTGGAAACTACACCCCTCACAGAATTTAATAAGGGGTGCAGTGAGTATTTACACTCCACTGGTGTTTGACAGATCTTTGGAACAGTGGGCTGAGCAAATGCAAAATAAAATTTTTAATTTTCACAGACAAATGTTCCAAAAATCTGTCAGACACCTGTAGGGCGTAAATGCTCACTGCACCCATTATTAAATTACGTGAGGGGTGTAGTTTCCAAAATGGGGTCACATGTGGGAGGGGTCCATTGTTCTGGCACTATGGGGGCTTTGTAAACACACGTGGCCTTCAATTCAGGACAAATTTTCTCTTCAAAATCCCAATGGAGCTCCTTCTCTTCTGAGCATTGTAGTTCGCCCGCAGAGCACTTTACATCCACATATGGGTATTTATATACTCAGAAGAAATGGGGTTACAAATTTTGAGGGGGCTTTTTTTTCCTATTTTCCCTTGCGAAAATGAAAAATTTAGGGTAACACCAGCATTTTAGTGAATTTTTTTTTTCCCCATCCAACCTGTGTGGTGTTAAGGCTCACTATACCCCTTGTTACATTCCGTGAGGGGTGTGGTTTCCAAAATGGGGTCACATGTGGGTATTTATTTTTTTGCGTTTATGTCAGAACCGCTGTAAAATCAGCCACCCCTGTCCAAATCACCAATTTAGGCCTCAAATGTACATCGTACGCTCTCACTCCTGAGCCTTGTTGTGCGCCCGCAGAGCATTTTACACCCACATATGGGGTATTTCCGTACTCAGGAGAAATTGCGTTACAAATTTTGGGGGTCTTTTTTTTCCTTTTACCTCTTGTGAAAATAAAAAGTAAAGGGCAACACCAGCATGTTAGTGTAAAAAATTTTTTTTTTTTACACTAACAGGCTGGTGTAGACCCCAACTTTTCCTTTTCATAAGGGGTAAAAGGAGAAAAATACCCCCAAAATGTGTAGTGCAATTTCTCCCGAGTACGGAAATACCCCATATGTGGCACTAAACTGTTTCCTTGAAATACGACAGGGCTCCGAAGTGAGAGAGCACCATGCGCATTTGTGCACTAAATTAGGGATTGCATAGGGGTGGACATAGGGGTATTCTACGCCAGTGATTCCCAAACAGGGTGCCTCCAGCAGTTACTAAACTCCCAGCATACCTGGACAGTCAGTGGCTGTCCGCAAATGCTGGGAGTTGTTGTTTTGCAACAGCTGGAGGCTCCGTTTTGGAAACACTGCTGTACAATACGTTTTTCATTTTTATTGGGGGGGGGGGGACATTGTAAGGAGTGTATATGTAGTGTTTTACCCTTTATTATGTGTTAGTGTAGTGTAGTGTTTTTAGGGTACATTCGCACTGGCAGAGGTTTACAGTGAGCTTACCACTAGGAGTTTTCACTGCGGCGCAGCTCATACTTGAAGCAGGAAACTTACTGTAAACCTGCCAGTGTGAATGTACCCTGTACGTTCACATGGGGGGGCAAATCTCCAGCTGTTTCAAAACTACAACTCCCAGCATGCACAGACAGACCGTGCATGCTGGGAGTTGTAGTTTTGCAACAGCTGGAGGCACACTGGTTGGAAAACCTTCAGTTAGGTTCTGTTACCTAACTCAGTATTTTCCAACCAGTGTGCCTCCAGCTGTTGCAAAACTACAACTCCCAGCATGTACTGATCGCCGAAGGGCATGCTGGGAGATGTAGTTATGCAACAGCTGGAGGTACGCAACTACAACTCTCAGCATGCCGAGACAGCTGTTTGCTGTTTGGGCATGCTGGGATTTGCAGTTTTGCAACATCTGGAGGTCTACAGTTTAGAGACCACTGCACAGTGATGTCCAAACTGTGGACCTCCAGATAATTTGACCCTAACTGTACTAGCTACATTGAGAACCGTACAACACTTTGATGTACGATTTTTACATATAGAAAAAGAAAGCGAGAGTATGTATAATGAATAGTTAAAGAAACTTAAGTGATAGTTAAAGAAACTTACCTTCCAAAACTTCTCACACCCCTCTGTGGTTTCCTCTGCAAGCTACAGAATCTTAGGGGAATGTCAGGGCGTCGTCAAGAAGTGAAGTCATTATTTTCACTGGAACGACGACTCCCCATCCACAATGTGACTGATCTCAATGATTAATAGGGCTGGAGCTGCAGATGACGCCTCTGATCTTCCCTTTACTACACGTATGTATCTAGAGGAGGAGGTGGAAATCTTGTGACAATGTTCATCGCTTCATTATTAACAGTAAATTATCTATTTCCCCTTATAACACATACCTGTACTTATAAGAGAATTAAAAAAAAACTTCCCTGGTTTTATTCGCTTTAGACTTCAGTGGTGACAAGGTGATGTTAATGGCGTCACGGCTGTCACTGAGCTCCTATGAGCCTCCTCCATGAAGCACACTGAACAGCTATTTCTCCTTCTCTCCATTTCAGGTAGCGGGCCAGAGCTGAGCCGTTTGCCAGTAGTACACACATAGTTACTTCCTCATTTTTTTTTGTCTGGTCAATCACAGCACAACACATTCTCCTCTCTGCTATGCCATAGTGCCACTAAAAATGCACTGCAAACCAGACTGTCATTGTGCTTCTGGTCGACTTAAAATAAAATACTATAGATGGCGTTTGCAAATAGAAACAGCACAAGTTACATCATAAAAGCAGCCCTGGTGCAAGCAAGTGAACTGCGAGATGAGAGGGAAGATTTAAAAGGGATACTCCGCCGCTAGACATGTTATCCCGTATCCAAAAGGATAGGGTTTGGGTGCTGGGGACCCCCGCGATCTCCATCGCAGCACACCAGTCATCCGGTGCATGAAGCGAACTCTGCTCCGTGCCGGATGACTGGCGATCACAGCCATCACGCCCCCTCCATTCATGTCTATTGGAGGAGGCATGACGGCTGTATACTAGCCGCCACGCCCCCTTCCATACACATGAATGGAGGGGGTATGGCACGACATCACGATCACAGAAGCCACAGGCTTCCATGACCGTAACACTGCAGCACCGATCCGGAGATTGTGTCTGACCCTGCGATCAGACATGTTGGGGGACATTTCCTAATCTAGTCTATTCTGGGCATGCTTATAGACCAGCGTATGTGGTCGTCTCCTGTCTATTGTGCTCCTAATTTATCAAAGGTCTCACAGCCCTTAATAAATTATGTGCACAGACTTCAGGGTCTACAGCTTAGACTGCATTTAGACCTGTTCCAACATGGTCGGACATTTCGGCGTATTTTGGGCAGATGCGACTTGTCGCACAAAAGTCGCACTTGATAAATTCAGCACCAATGCATTTTCCAATGCATTTATCCGTCTAAAATAGACTTGCATGCATCATGTTCTAAAAATCCTCTACAGCAAAAGTCGCAGAAAAGTCGCACATATTTAGACTGCGACTTTCTGTGTGACAAATTTAGACAGGAAAAAACAGTCTAAATCCTTTGATAAATCTCCCCCGTTATCCCCAATCCTTTGGATAGGTGATTAAAGTACCCCTTTAATCATGAAGCCTCTGGAAGAGGCAGACAGACTCAGTTGCATACACACAAGATAAGGCTCTCTCTTGTACACATCACAAGCTAAGCCCCACCCCCACTTCCTGTTTGCATTCTGGGATTGAAAAGTCACAACATCAGTATTTTTGGTGCCCCGTGATGCAGTTGCAAAATAGAGGGTTCTTAAACATGTCTTTTGCGTGCTTCTCCTTACAAGTGTAGTGATTCTTCAATAAAGTTTTACAGTGAAGAATGTGAAAAAAATGCCGCAAAAATTATAAAAAATAAAAAGCAGATCTTGCAAAACTACAACTCCCAGCATGCCCGGACAGCCAAAGGCTGTCCGGGCATGCTGGGAGTTGTAGTTTTGCAACAGCTTGAGGCACCCTGGTTAGGAGACATTGAACTAGAGGCTTGCGTGTATGGTACCTGCACAGCATGATGGGAACGTCCTCACTCAGAGAGGAAGAAAGTCTAAGACGATCAAGAAAGTACCTAGAGCTTTGTTTTAATAAGCCGAAACATGGCCGTCTGTACATTCACATCATAATACGGAGGACTTTAAACAGAATGTTTGTAAAAAGAAACAATGTATCATTCAAATACAAAGTAACAACAAGTAACCTATGTACAATAAATAGTCGTCAGTCTGGAAACGTCTTGACACGACCACATGATGTCACGTCAACGTCCAGTCTGCGCAGGTGGATGGAGGTCTGTCATACAGACACTAAAGAGGGAGGAGCTTCAGGTACCGCCACCTGATCACATGACACGCCTTGCGATAGATGCGGTCTCCTCTGGATGTCAGGTGCTCTTGCGTGCTCGCTCTTCTACATAAAGCTGCATCTACAAAACAAAGAAAAAAAAAAGTCATGGGCATATGAACTGATAACCGATAGCATATCACTAGGACCCCCAAAGAATAAATGAATAAGGGGCCGCAGTGCTGCACAGTCGCCCTCCTGACCACGTGGTTGTGTAAGGAACTGCAGCCAGACGCATTTATTCACAGTGAGCAGCCTATGTGCGAGGCAAACAGAGGACACCCCGGGGCTGCAACCCCTGCATTCTTAGGATCAGTGGGGGTCCCAGAGGTCAGACCCTCAAAAATCATAAACAGATATTGCAATTATGTTATAAAATAGGAAAACCCCTTTAAAGAATAGGAATATCTATAGGGGAGTATTCACACCTGGGAACAAGTACGTAAAGGGGTAATCCGGAGGAAAACTTAATTTTTTATTTTTTTAAATAAACTGGTGCCAGAAAACAGATTTGTAAATTACTTCTATTAAAAAAAAAATCCTAATCCTTCCAGTACTTATCAGCTGCTGTATGCTCCACAGGAAGTTCTTTTCTTTTTGAATTTGCTTTCTGTCTGACCACAGTGCTCTCTGCTGATACCTCTGTCCATTTTAGGAACTGTCCAGAGCAGGAGCAAATCTCCATAGCAAACCTATCCTACTCTGGACAGTTCCTGACATGGACAGAGGTGTCAGCAGAGAGCACTGTGGTCAGACCGAAAAGAACTGCACAACTTCCTTTGGAGCATACAGCAGCTGATAAGTAAAAGAAAGATTAACATTTTTTAATAGAAGAAGTCATTTACAAATCTGTTTTAACTTTCTGGAACAAGTAGAGTTCAAATAAATAAATACGTTTTCCACCGGAGTACCCCTTTAAGGAGCTAATAGCCCCTCTCCCCCATAGATGAGTTATAGAGCTGCTGGGACAGGTTTTCTATGTAATGTTTTTTCTCCTTTTCACTCTCAGGACTCTGCTTAAAAGGGTAACGGTCACTTGTTCACCCGCACTATAACCCGATACACCGAGTGCGGGTGAACGCGATACCGATGCCGGGTCTCAGACTGCTATACCTACCTGCAGTCCGGAGCCCCGATCCTCCGAAGGTCCCCCTCTTCCAGGGCTGACTTGTGCTTTGAGGCGGGCACGTCGGTTAGATTTAAATATTCATACTACCCAAACCATGTATCTGAATAGGCTTTGATACACAGCTCTGGGTAGTATCACACTGAATCAGCTTAGATACAAGGCTCTGGGTAGTATCACACTGAATCGGCTTAGACACAAAGCTCTGGGCAATACCACACTGAATCAGCTTAGACACAAAGCTCTGGGCTGTATCACACTGAATCGGCTTAGATACAAGGCTCTGGGTAGTATCACACTGAATTGGCTTAGATACAAGGCTCTGGGTAGTATCACACTGAATCGGCTTAGATACAAGGCTCTGGGTAGTATCACACTGAATTGGCTTAGATACAAGGCTCTGGGTAGTATCACATTGAATCGGCTTAGATACAAGGCTCTGGGTAGTATCACACTGAATTGGCTTAGATACAAGGCTCTGGGTAGTATCACACTGAATTGGCTTAGATACAAGGCTCTGGGTAGTATCACACTGAATTGGCTTAGATACAAGGCTCTGGGTAGTATCACACTGAATTGGCTTAGATACAAGGCTCTGGGTAGTATCACACTGAATTGGCTTAGATACAAGGCTCTGGGTAGTATCACACTACACAATCCACAATAATATAAGTTCCCCATTTCTCATCTACACAGGAGGTAAACAAACCAATCAATACATTTCTGAAGATCGGAAAACTGGGAAACCAAGGGGACACCTGCAGACAATACCCCGAGGAGAACCTACCCTGCCCTGCATACTGACCTTTAAGATGTCAGAGGTCATGGTTTTGAGAGGTATAAGGCGCGGCTCCTGCATATGGACGTCCTGTTCATCGGCCAAAATCCAGGGGAAATCCTAGAGAAGAAGGAGACGTTATATATATATATACACACAGCCATGACAGTCATCACATACACAGCACAACGTCCACACGGGAGACTGTGTCCCCCACCAGGGGAATCATTTTGTTGTATGTCAGATTAGACCCCTCTACAGGTATCATCCTGTCATGTCAGATTAGACCCCTCACACTACAGGTATCATCCTGTCATGTCAGATTAGACCCCTCTACAGGTATCATCCTGTCATGTCAGATTAGACCCCTCTACAGGTATCATCCTGTCATGTCAGATTAGACCCCTCTACAGGTATCATCCTGTCATGTCAGATTAGACCCCTCTACAGGTATCATCCTGTCATGTCAGATTAGACCCCTCACACTACAGGTATCATCCTGTCATGTCAGATTAGACCCCTCTACAGGTATCATCCTGTCATGTCAGATTAGACCCCTCTACAGGTATCATCCTGTCATGTCAGATTAGACCCCTCTACAGGTATCATCCTGTCATGTCAGATTAGACCCCTCTACAGGTATCATCCTGTCATGTCAGATTAGACCCCTCTACAGGTATCATCCTGTCATGTCAGATTAGACCCCTCTACAGGTATCATCCTGTCATGTCAGATTAGACCCCTCTACAGGTATCATCCTGTCATGTCAGATTAGACCCCTCACACTACAGGTATCATCCTGTAAAAAAGCTCCGTTATAACTCCCAGCAAAAAACGGCCATAAAAACGTCCATAAATAAATCCCATTCGTGTCAATGGGATTTTTTGAACATCCTTTTTGCATCAGTTATGTCTGTTTTTTTTACTAATGTCCTTTATTTTTGCCGGCACAAAAGACGGTGCATGCACTAATTTTTGGTTCGGCAAAAAAAAAATAAAAAAATAAAAATGGTGAAAAACCAGATGTTAAAATTTAAAGGTGAAGTCTATGGGAACCGGATGTTAAAAAACCTGACAATAACGGATAACAGATTATTATTTTTTTTAGTATACGTTTTTTTGTACTGAGCATGCTCAGTACAGCTTTAGGCCCCTTTCCCACTACAGGTATCATCCTGCTTTTTTACTGCCGTTATTTAACAATAACAGATGGAAAAAAAGAACGGATGCAATAACGGATGATAAATGATGACCATCATCCATTATTCTTAAAAAACCGGATGTTGTTCATCCGTTATCATCCGTTTTTAGTAGTTACATCAGTTTTTTTCAGGTTTTAAACTTTTTTTTTGTAAAGCTGTAAAAAACGGATGTTAAAAAAAATCTGACAATAACTGATGATAACGGATGTTTTTTTTGAGAACTTCCGGTCCCCATAGACTTCAATGTTAAATTTTAACATCTTGTTATTCACCATTTTTTTTTGCTGGACCAAAAATTAGTGCATGCACCGTCTTTATAATCCGTTATTACCAGTTATTGCATCCAGTTTTTTTTCATCCGTTATTGTAAAATAACAGCAGTAAGAGAGCAGGATGATAACTGTGGTGTAAAAGGGGCTTTAAAGGGGTTCTCCGGCGCTTAGACATCTTATCCCCTATCCAAAAGGATAGGGGATAAGATGCCTGATCGCGGGGGTCCCGCCGCTGGGGACCCCCGTGATCTTGAACACCGCACCCCGTTTAAAATCAGTCCCCCAGAGCGTGTTCACTCCGGGTCTGATTACTATCGAACACGGGGCCGGAGCGTTGTGATGTCAAGGCTCCGCCCCGACCAAGCCTCTCATCTGTTGTCACGCCCCTCCCATAGGCTTGCATTGAGGGGGGCGGAGCGCAACGTCACACTGGGCGGAGCCTTGACATCACAACGCTCCGGCCCCGTGATGGACAGTAATCAGACCCGGAGCGAACACGCTCCGGGGACTGATTTTAAACGGGGTGCGGCGTGCAAGATCACAGGGGTCCCCAGCGGCGGGACCTCCACGATCAGGCATCTTATACCCTATCCTTTGGATAGGGGATAAGATGTCTAAGCGCCAGAGAACCCCTTTAAATAGATTTCTGGACAATCAGATGCCGGATGAATGGAATTTTACCGTATTGTAAAGCACAGGTGCTATTGATGAAGACCATGTCCAGTGCACGTTAACAAGCAGAAATGTGATGAAGATAAGTGCTGAACCGTACGTCACACGTTACCTTTATAACCTGAATCTTCTCCATGTTCCTTGTAGCCGCTTCTCTCGTGTGAACCAGTAAAGTGAATGTGCAACCTGCAAAAAAACAAAACAAAAAAAATTTAAAAAACACAAAGTGATGACGGTGAAGAATAAGAATTGAACCAATGGCCCCTGCACCCACCTCGCTTGCCCGGACCCCAATGTGGGAAACTGGGGGTTTCATATGTACATGATAGAAAGACTATTTGGATTATTTAACGTGACCACGTACATGATTATTTTATTAGTCTTCACTAGAGATGAGCGAACTTACAGTAAATTCGATTCTTCACGAACTTCTCGGCTCGGCAGTTGATGACTTTTCCTGCATAAATTAGTTCAGCTTTCAGGTACTCACGTGGGCTGGAAAAGGTGGATACAGTCCTAGAAGACTCTTTCTTAGGACTGTATCCACCTTTTCCAGCCCACCGGAGCACCGGAAAGCTGAACTAATTTATGCAGGAAAAGTCATCAACTGCCGAGCCGAGAAGTTCGCGACGAATCGAATTTACTGTAAGTTCGCTCATCTCTAGTCTTCAGGTTCTATACAACACAATTACCACTATACAGAATAACTATCCACATTTGTAAATATTCTGGATATTGCAATGTAATTAATCTTTAACCCAGTGTTTCCCAACCAGGGTGTTGCAAAACTACAACTCCCAGCATGCTCGGACAGCCAATGGCTGTCCGGGCATGCTGGGAGTTGTAGTTTTGCAACAGCCGGAGACACCCTGGTTGGGAAACACTGCTTTACCCTGTATGGAGGGTGGTAGATGCCACAGAATGCTGTACAATGCAGTAATGTACTTTCATATATTCTGTCCATAAGGATCAGGGGGACACCAGTATAGGAGGATGAACTACATAGTAACATAGTTCATAAGGTTGGGAAAAAAAAAAAGATAAAATAAAAAGAGTCCATCAAGTTCAACCTATAACCCTAATGAGTCCCTACTGAGTTGATCCAGAGGAAGGAAAAAAAACCCTCATACTAGAGGTAAAAATTCCTTCCCGACTCCAAATATGGCATCAGAATAAATCCCTGGATCAACCTTCTGTCCCTATAAATCTAATATACATAACCAGCAATGTTATTATTCTCCAAAAATGCATCCAGACCCCTTTTGAACTCTTTTACAGAGTTCACCATGACACCTCCTCCAGGAGAGAATTCCACAGTCTCACTGCTCTTACAGTAAAGAACCCCCGTCTGTGCTGGTGTAGAAACCTTCTTTCCTAGACGTAGAGGATCCCCCCTTGTTATAGATACAGTCCTGGGTATAAATAGATCATGGAGAGATCTCTGTACTGTCCCCCGATATATTTATACATAGTTATAAGGTCGCCCCTAAACCTTCTTTTTTCTAAACTAAATAATCCTAATTCTGATAATCTTTCTGGGTACTGTAGTCCTCCCATTCCCCGTATTACCCTGGTTGCCCGTCTTTGAACCCTCTCCAGCTCCACTATATCTTTCTTGTACACTGGTGCCCAGTACTGTACACAGTATTCTATGTGTGGTCTGACCAGTACTGTACACAGTATTCTATGTGTGGTCTGACCAGTACTGTACACAGTATTCTATGTGCGGTCTGACCAGTACTGTACACAGTATTCTATGTGTGGTCTGACCAGTACTGTACACAGTAGTCTATGTGCGGTCTGACCAGTATTGTACACAGTATTCCATGTGTGGTCTGACCAGTACTGTACACAGTATTCTATGTGCGGTCTGACCAGTACTGTACACAGTATTCTATGTGTAGTCTGACCAGTACTGTACACAGTATTCTATGTGTGGTCTGACCAGTACTGTACACAGTATTCTATGTGTGGTCTGACCAGTACTGTACACAGTATTCTATGTGTGGTCTGACCAGTACTGTACACAGTATTCCATGTGTGGTCTGACCAGTACTGTACACAGTATTCCATGTGTGGTCTGACCAGTACTGTACACAGTATTCCATGTGTGGTCTGACCAGTACTGTACACAGTATTCCATGTGTGGTCTGACCAGTACTGTACACAGTATTCCATGTGTGGTCTGACCAGTACTGTACACAGTATTCCATGTGTGGTCTGACCAGTACTGTACACAGTATTCCATGTGTGGTCTGACCAGTACTGTACACAGTATTCTATGTGTGGTCTGACCAGTACTGTACACAGTATTCTATGTGTGGTCTGACTAGTACTGTACATAGTATTCTATGTGTGGTCTGACCAGTACTGTACACAGTATTCCATGTGTGGTCTGACCAGTACTGTACACAGTATTCTATGTGCGGTCTGACCAGTACTGTACACAGTATTCTATGTGTGGTCTGACCAGTACTGTAGACAGTATTCTATGTGTGGTCTGACCAGTACTGTACACAGTATCCCATGTGTGGTCCGACCAGTACTGTACACAGTATCCCATGTGTGGTCCGACCAGTACTGTACACAGTATTCCATGTGTGGTCTGACCAGTACTGTACACAGTATTCTATGTGTGGTCTGACCAGTACTGTACACAGTATTCTATGTGTGGTCTGACCAGTACTGTGCACAGTATTCTATGTGTGGTCTGACCAGTACTGTACACAGTATTCTATGTGTGGTCTGACTAGTGATTTGTACAGCGGTAGAATTATTTCCTTGTCGTGGGCATCTATGCCCCTATTGATGCCCACATGATTTTATTTGCTTTGGCAGCAGCTGCCTGACACTGGTCACTACAGCTAAATTTACTGTTAACTAAGACTCCTAAGTCCTTTTCCTCGTCAGTCGTCCCAAGTGTTCTCCCATTTAATACATAATCCCAGCCCGGATTTTTCCTCCCCATGTGCATTACCTTACATTTATCAGTGTTGAACCTCATCTGCCACTTCCTAGCCCAAACCTCGAACCTATCCAGATCCATTTGTAACAGTGCACTGTCCTCTATAGTGTTACCTACTATACACAGTGCACTGTCCTCTATTGTGTTTACCGCTTTACAGAGTTTTGTATCATCTGCAAAGATTGCTACTTTTCTATTCAAACCCTCTACAAGGTCATTAATATATTAAATAGAATAAGGACCCAAGACTGACCCCTGTGGTACCCCACTAGTAACAGTCACCCAATCAGAATAAGTACCATTAACAACCACCCTCTGTTTCCTATCACTGAGCCAGTTACTTACACACATTCTCCCCCAGTCCAATCCTTCTCATTTTATACACCAACCCTTTATGTGGCACCGTATCAAATACACCAGTTACTTGCTGGGTAATCACTGCCTCCTGTTGGATGATATTGGGCGGGGGTTTACCTGGAGGGTTGTTGTCCAGGACGGCATCACAAACGCTGATCTTCAGGATGAACGCCCGCAGTAACTGCTCCACGTGAGACAGCAGCGAGTCCGAGCTGTGAAGACATAAGAACAAGGAGCACTCACTAATGTATGACCACTACAGAAATCAGCCTGGCCTTGGCTATTGTCATTAAAGAAGCACTCCGGGATTTTTTTTTTCTATTTATTTATATATTTTGCTTATATAGTGTATAATTACATTATTTGCTAATAACAGCCAGAGGTTCTTGTGTATGCCTTGTGCTTACCTGTGTTAGCTGATATGGCAGGCATGGGATAGGCTCCATGTTGGATGCACACAGAATCTCTAAAATGACTTTGTATCCAGCCTACATTTCCCCTCAAATTCTTTGGCTTTGGTGGGGCATTTGATCACTGCACCTGGTCATCTCTTCAGGCTGCTAGTGCCGGAGGTCACCCAGGTGAACTTATAAATAGGTAGAGCTCACACTGTACATTTTTCTTTTTTTATTAAATTTATTACATTTTTTTAAATTTTTTTTTTTTTTAAGAGAAATGTTTCTACGAAAAGAAAGTGATTTGACCTATAATTACAGTTGAGGTGTTTTATAAAGATTTGACATCTTTAGGTTATTGAGACATGTTGAATTCTTATTGCATTTACCTTTTTTTCAAAAAAAAATTGTTAAAAAGTAATGTTTTTTCCAGATTTTGCACAATTGCAGTACAATAGCTCAATTTTTGCCATGATTGGGGGGAATCAAAGCAAAAACTAAAGAAAACAAAAAAAGCAGCAAGAGATGCAATGTGTGAATACAGCCTCGGGGGAGGTGTATAACTACTATAGAGATAGCAGCAGTATACAGATAGAGCTGGAGGAGAGGTGTATAACTACTATACATCCTGATCCCATAGAGATAGCAGTATACAGATAGAGCTGGAGGAGAGGTGTATAACTACTATATATCCTGATCCCATAGAGATAGCAGCAGTATACAGATAGAGCTGGAGGAGAGGTGTATAACTACCATACATCCTGATACCATAGAGATAGCAGCAGTATACAGATAGAGCTGGAGGAGAGGTGTATAACTACTATATATCCTGATCCCATAGAGATAGCAGCAGTATACAGATAGAGCTGGAGGAGAGGTGTATAACTACCATACATCCTGATACCATAGAGATAGCAGCAGTATACAGATAGAGCTGGAGGAGAGGTGTATAACTACCATACATCCTGATACCATAGAGATAGCAGCAGTATACAGATAGAGCTGGAGGAGAGGTGTATAACTACTATATATCCTGATCCCATAGAGATAGCAGCAGTATACAGATAGAGCTGGAGGAGAGGTGTATAACTACCATACATCCTGATACCATAGAGATAGCAGCAGTATACAGATAGAGCTGGAGGAGAGGTGTATAACTACTATATATCATGATCCCATAGAGATAGTAGCAGTATACAGATAGAGCTGGAGGAGAGGTGTATAACTACTATATATCATGATCCCATAGAGATAGTAGCAGTATACAGATAGAGCTGGAGGAGAGGTGTATAACTACTATATATCCTGATCCCATACAGATAGCAGCAGTAGTATACAGATAGAGCTGGAGGAGAGGTGTATAACTACTGTATATCCTGATACCATAGAGATAGCAGCAGTATACAGATAGAGCTGGAGGGGGTGTATAACTACTATATATCCTGATCCCATAGAGATAGTAGCAGCAGCAGTATATAGACAGAGCTAGAGGGGAGGTGTATAACAGCTTTACATCCTGCTTACATAGAGCTGGCAGCAGCAGTATACAGACCGAGCTGGAGGGGAGGAGTACAACTACTTTATATCCTGATCTCACAGAGGTAACAGGTGGAGCTTGGAGGGGTCTGGTAGCTGATGATGTCATCCTAAAGTCCACAGGAAGTCAGAAACCAGAACCGACATCCTATCACTCCCATTAAAGGGTTACTCCGCTCCCCAGCACCCGGAACATGGAGTCCCGAACGCTGGGTGCGGGCTTCTGTGTTCACGCCCACCCTCTCAATGAAAGTCTATGAGAAGGGGGCGCGATGGCCGCCTCCCCCTCCCATAGACTTGCATTGAGGGGGCGGGGCGTGACGTCACGAGGGAGCGGGCGTGAACACGGAAGCCAGCACCCAGCGTTCGGAACTCTATGTTCCGGATGCTGGGGAGCAGAGTAACCCTTTACTTTTTTTTTAGTCAGACTGGTGATCACATGACAAAGTGATAAAACGTATAAAGCTACAGCTGCGCTGGAATAAGACAAATGGCGCTGTATGACTAGTGTGCCTGATACAAGCAAATAAATTAATAAATCTGGAGTGCTTCTTTAATGGTCAATCCTGCATCACAGAGGGCGATTCTGGTTTTTGGGTTACCTGATGGACAGCAATGGTGGCTGAGCAATCTCAAAAACGAATCTCTCCACCGGGTGGTGCTCTTTATCCAGGATCACAACCACCACCTTCTCCACATCGTTCTGCAAAAGGAAAATAAAACCATCATGAAGAGGACGGACAGACCGGACGGGAGGTGACCGCCATCTATGTAACAGCTCAGTGTTTCCCAACCAGGGTGCCTCCAGCTGTTGCAAAACTACAACTCCCAGCATGCCCCGACAGCCGTTGGCTGTCGGGGCATACTGGGAGTTGTAGTTTTGCAACAGCTGGAGGCACCCTGGTTGGGAAACACTGTCATAGCTACATATGACACAAAAACCACAGACAGCCCCCCCCCCCCCTCACCTTCTCTATAAGGGGCTTCACACAGTGCAGGGTGTCCTGGATGTAGCGGTTCAGCTCAGGGTGACAGGACATCTATAGAGAGAAAGAATCACTTAAATAACAAGTACAGTGGTCCCTCAAGTTACAATATTAATTGGTTCCAGGACGACCATTGTATGTTGAAACCATTGTATGTTCAGACCAGAACTCTATGGAAACCTGGTAATTGGTTCTGGAGCCACCAAAATGTCATCCAAAAATAGGAAAAAGTGAGAATTAAAGAAAAATAAGTAGATAACTAATAGAGATAAAGCAAATCCTTATATATAAAAGTAAGAAAGATGTGCTGGGAGCTGTAATCACTGTCTATGTAGAGGACAGGAGCTTCTTCAGGGTCCTGTACAGAACACAGTGTCCTAAAAATGTAATGGAGCCGCCCTCACCTGGTGTCCAAAGGAGCAGCTAACCCTGGTACAGGTAAAGAGTACAGAACATGTAATACCTCCCTGTACTGTAGGGGGCGCTACCAGACACCAGTCAGTGCATACACTACAGTAATACAGGTAAAGAGTAGTACAGAACATGTAATACCTCCCTGTACTGTAGGGGGCGCTACCAGACACCAGTCAGTGCATGCACTTCAGTAATACAGGTAAAGAGTAGTACAGAACATGTAATACCTCCTTGTACTGTAGGGGGCGCTACCAGACACCAGTCAGTGCATACACTACAGTAATACAGGTAAAGAGTAGTACAGAACATGTAATACCTCCCTGTACTGTAGGGGGCGCTACCAGACACCAGTCAGTGCATACACTACAGTAATACAGGTAAAGAGTAGTACAGAACATGTAATACCTCCCTGTACTGTAGGGGGCGCTACCAGACACCAGTCAGTGCATGCACTTCAGTAATACAGGTAAAGAGTAGTACAGAACATGTAATACCTCCTTGTACTGTAGGGGGCGCTACCAGACACCAGTCAGTGCATGCACTTCAGTAATACAGGTAAAGAGTACAGAACATGTAATACCCCCCTGTACTGTAGGGGGTGCTACCAAACACCAGTCAGTGCATACACTACAGTAATACAGGTAAAGAGTAGTACAGAACATGTAATACCTCCCTGTACTGTAGGGGGCGCTACCAGACACCAGTCAGTGCATGCACTTCAGTAATACAGGTAAAGAGTACAGAACATGAAATACCTCCCTGTACTGTAGGGGGCGCTACCAAACACCAGTCAGTGCATATACTTCAGTAATACAGGTAAAGAGTAGTACAGAACATGTAATACCTCCCTGTACTGTAGGGGGCGCTACCAGACACCAGTCAGTACATACACTTCAGTAATACAGGTAAAGAGTAGTACAGAACATGTAATACCTCCCTGTACTGTAGGGGGCGCTACCAGACACCAGTCAGTGCATACACTTCAGTAATACAGGTGTAAATGTCCATTCTGATTGGTCAGTTCTTCAAGCCATTGATACGTCTCACAGATCTGGACTGTCTGTACATTGTATGTTGAGTCTGGTTTCAAGTTACAATGGTCCAGAAAAAAACATTGTATGTTAAAACTATTGTACATTGAGGGTTCACTGTACATTTATTTTCAATACTCCATTTAGGTGAGAGAATGATCCTTGTTTAGGCCGGGTTCACACCACGTTTTTCCAATACAGTTCCCGCATCAGGTTTTTTGATAAAATATGAATAAAGTTTCACTTGTTTGAAAATGTAAACGGTTTAATACGGTTTTTCACCCGAACCAAAAACCGTGGTAGGCTACGATTTTGGATACGGGTAAAAAAAAAAACGTATATAAGACGCAAAACGGACTAAACCGAGTTATGCGTTTGACATACGGTTCACAGTGTTAAAGGGGTACTCCGCCCACAGACATCTTATCCCCTATCCCCTAATCTTGCACGCAGCACCCCAGTTAAAATCAGTCCCCGGAGCATGTTTGCTCCGGGTCTGATTACCGGCGACCACAGGGCGGGCGGTGTGTGACGTCACGCCTCCGCCCCTCAATGCAAGCCGTGTCACGCCCCCTCCCGTAGGCTTGCATTGAGGGGGCGGAGCGTGAGGTCACACGGGGGCGGAGGCGTGACGTCACACGCCGCCTGCCCGTGGTTGCTGGTAATCAGACCCAGAGCGAACACGCTCCGGGGACTGATTTTAACTGGGGTGCTGCGTGCAAGATCACGGGGGTCCCCAGCGGCGGGACCCCCTCGATCAGGAATCTTATCCCCTAACCTTTGGATAGGGGATAAGATGCCTAAGCGCCGGAGTACCCCTTTAAGTCAATGCATACGGTTTTCTATACGGTTCAGTACGGTTTTTAACTTGAAACCGTATACGGGAACTGTATAGCAAAAACGTGGTGTGCGTGCACCCTAACTACGGTATACCCCCAATCTATATACCGGTAATGAAGCGGGGGGAAGCAGTGATAAATCCGCCATAAGGTCAAGGTGACGGCAACCAGTAAGCTAAAGAATACAGATCCCCTAGGGGGCGCTACCTGCACCGGGACATTGTACTTCTTCCTCTTCTGGAAGATCCCGATGGGATAGACTTCTCTGACGTACAGGATCAGATGGACGGCCACCTCCAGGAACTCGCACAGTATGTCCGCCACCACTAGGGGGAGCAATGAACAGGTCATCAGTCTGCACAGTGTCAGTGTTTATCCCTAGAACCCCCAACCAGCTTTCCTAGGATTCTGAATGGCAAAGTGGTCCTTACAGTCTGTATTACAATGGACCACAACCTGTTGCAAAACTAAAACCCCCAGCATGTCCTGACAGCCTCCAGATGGGAGTTGTAGTTTTGCAACATCTGGAGGGCCACAGGCTGGGGAACACCGCTGTGAGGGGTCATACCTGTGTAATGTGACAAAACAGAAGTATATAACATTATCCGTAACAGTTCAGTGTATCTAGGCCAGTGTTTCCCAACCAGGGTGCCTCCAGCTGTTGCAAAACTACAACTCCCATCATGCCCGGACAGCCGAAGGCTGTCCGGGCATGATGGGAGTTGTAGTTTTGCAACAGCTGGAGGCACCCTGATTGGGAAACAGTGATCTAGGCTAATAGGGTCTCACAGAATTAAAGCATCCTGGTGTATCTAAGTTCATCATCTGAGATACTGAAAAAATGTATTAAAAAGCACACTTGTGTATCTAAGCATATCATGTGTGATACTGGCTGGGTGTATCTAAACACCCAGACAGTGTTTAGATACAAAATGTGCTTAGTGTTTAGATACAAAATCTTATCCCCTATCAAAAGATCGCCGATCCCCTTTCGGCTGCAGCACCCAGGACATCCGGCGCACCGCGCGAACTCCGCTCCATGCCGGATGACTGGCGATGCGGTGAAGAGGCTCGTGCCGTCACGCCCCCCCTCCCACAGACTTACATTGAGGGGGCGTGGCCATAACGTCCCGAGCCTCCGGCGCTGCACCCGACGCTCTAAGGGTGTGTTCACACTGAGGAATAGGAGAGAAATCCTCACGTAAAAATTCCGCCGTGGAATTTACGTTTTTTGTTTCGCACAAAATTTGGTCGAATTCTGCACGGAATATAGGAGGAAACTTTTTTTTTTTTTTTTTTTGCTGGATGACAACCACCAATTGGAATTTCCCTTATTATTTATTTTTTCGTGCGGAAACGATTTCAAGTGGAATTTTTTTTTTTTTTACCATTGACTTCAATGGACTTCTGTTTGCGTATTCCGCGAGAAGACTGAACATGTGCTTTCTCCTAGCAACACGGAACTCCGCGAGCGGAATTTACGCAGTGCGAACAGTGCAGAGTAAAACACATTGAAGTCAATGGCAAAGCAGAGGTTAATTATTTCTAAGCGGAGAATTCAAGAGGATGTGCGAACGCGCCCTAAACAGGGGGGGGGGAGGTCCCAGCAGCGGGACTCAGGCAGACATCTTATCCCCTAGGGGCAGAGTACCCCTTTAAGTCAACCAGTCCTGTCCAGGTTTATGACGCAGAATGATGTATCTAAGCCTTTTGTATCTAACCCATCATGTGGGATACCTTTTGTATCTTACCCATCATGTGGGATACCTTTTGTATCTAACCCATCATGTGGGATACCTTTTGTATCTTACCCATCATGTGGGATACCTTTTGTATCTAACCCATCATGTGGGATACCTTTTGTATCTAACCCATCATGTGGGATACCTTTTGTATCTAACCCATCATGTGGGATACCTTTTGTATCTAACCCATCATGTGGGATACTGTCTCAGAAAACCCTAATGTCCTTGTGTTTGTATCACGTGTAATTCTCTCTCTAGGAGCTGGAATGTCCTTTTGTATCTAATTTCTCTTGTGCGATACAGTCTCAGATCTGGAAAGTTTTGGTGTATCTAAGTCTATATATTACTGTATATGGAATGTACTGGTGTAGAGTTAACCCTATGATGTGTGACACTATATTTAGATTGTGCCATTGTATCTAAGCTTATGACGTGTAGTACAGTATGTGGAATGTACTACTGTATCTAAGCCTATTATGTATAATACTATATGTGGAATGTACTGGTGTATCTAAGCCTAGTATGTATAATACTGGGTGTGGAATGTACTGGTGTATCTAAGCCTAGTATGTGATACTATATGTGGAATGTACCGGTGTATCTAAGCCTAGTATGTGTGATACTATATGCGGAATGTACTGGTGTATCTAAGCCTAGTATGTGATACTATAAGTGGAATGTACCGGTGTATCTAAGCCTAGTATGTAGATGGACGCGTACAGTCCTGCAGCTTTGTATATGTGACCAGAGGGTGGACGGTGCCCTGTATCCCCCATACTTTACCTACCCTGCCCAAAGTTCAGATCCTGACGAGTGATCGTGGTCATCGTTCCATCTGTGAAGTAAAGAACAAGACAGGACCGCAAAGCTTGCTGTCAGTGAATGGAAGCAACCACTATTTACATCTACAGCAGTGTTTCCCAACAAGGGTGCCTCCAGCTGTAGCAAAACTAAAACTCCCAGCATGCCCGGCCAGCCGAAGGCTGTCCGGGCATGCTGGGAGTTGTAGTTTTGCAACAGCTGGAGGCGCACTGGTTGGGGATCACTGATACATAACAGAACAACATAATGAATTCTGGGTAAAGAGGTACTGACAGCAATGTAATGATCTATAATCGCGATAGTCACGATACAGCATCGCCCATTATACGCACCGGTGTTGCCCCAGCTCCTCCGCACCGGCCGCGACCTCCCCCTCCAGCGGCGCAGGAATGATGACGTCACGATAACCGCGCCGCCCCCTGTCAGGTGTTAGCCCCGCCCACCCGTAACGCGTTACTTTTTAGTTTCGCGGTCCTAGCGCCGTTGACTTCTACCGCTCCTGTTTGTTTTTTCTGCTGGCGGCTGTGTGCGTGTGCTGGGACTTGTAGTTCCTCTATACAGCCACTGTGTGCGTGTGTGTGTGCGCGCGCGCGCGCGTGTGCTGGGACTTGTAGTCCCTCTATACAGCCATTGTGTGCTTGGAGTTGTAGACCCTCTATACAGCCATTGTGTGCTGGGACCTGTAGTCCCTCTATACAGCCATTGTGTGCTTGGAGTTGTAGACCCTCTATACAGCCATTGTGTGCTGGGACTTGTAGTCCCTCTATACAGCCATTGTGTGCTGGGACCTGTAGTCCCTCTATACAGCCATTGTGTGCTGGGACCTGTAGTCCCTCTATACAGCCATTGTGTGCTTGGAGTTGTAGACCCTCTATACAGCCATTGTGTGCTGGGACCTGTAGTCCCTCTATACAGCCACTTTGTGTGTGTGTGCTGGGACTTGTAGTCCCTCTATACAGCCATTGTGTGCTGGGAGTTGTAGACCCTCTATACAGCCATTGTGTGCGTGTGCTGGGACTTGTAGTCCCCCTATATAGCCACTGTGTGCGTGTGCTGGGACTTGTAGTCCCTCTATACAGCCATTGTGTGCTGGGACTTGTAGTCCCTCTATACAGCCATTGTGTGCGTGTGCTGGGACTTGTAGTCCCCCTATACAGCCATTGTGTGCGTGTGCTGGGACTTGTAGTCCCCCTATACAGCCATTGTGTGCTGGGACTTGTAGTCCCCCTATACAGCCATTGTGTGCGTGTGCTGGGACTTGTAGTCCTTCTATACAGCCATTGTGTGCTGGGACTTGTAGTCCCTCTATACAACCATTGTGTGCTGGGACTTGTAGTCCCCCTATACAGCCATTGTGTGCTTGTGCTGGGACTTGTAGTCCCTCTATACATCCACTGTGTGCGTGTGCTGGGACTTGTAGTCCCTCTATACAGCCACTGTTTGCTGGGACTTGTAGTCCCTCTATACAGCCACAAACAGGACCACGCTAAGTGTTAATTCGTTGGAGTTTAAGTTATTGTGGAGAATGCGCTGGTGTATCTAAGAGTGTTGAGTTGGATACCGTCTCAGATTTGAATGCTCTAATGTATCCAAGCCTTTAGTGTGGGATACTTGTCCTGGAGAACTGGGATGTGATGATGTGTCACTCAGAGATCCGAAATGTACAGATGTATCTAAGTGTATCTTTGTGTGATACAGTCTTCGAGAAGCTGGATGGCCTTATGTATCTAAGCCTATCATGTGTGATACCGTGTACAGAATGCACATGTGTATCTATGCCTATGAAGTATTACTCTGTTTCAGACAATGATGGGTTCCGAAGAGTATCAGGTGTGATAAAGAACAGTGTATCTAATCCTACAATTTGTGGTACAAAATAACTAGTGTATCTAAACTTATATGTGATACTGTGATGTATCTCAGCCTATCATGTGTGATGCAGTTTTACAGATCTGGAGTGTCTAAATGTGTTATGTTGGCTAAACAAAAAGTACTGGAATGACCTGATGTATCTAAGCATATTGTGATACAGTCTCAGAGAACCATAGCCTCCTTGTGTAAGTCAGCTAATATGTTGGATACATTCCTAGGGGACTGCAATATACTGGTGTATCTAAGCCTTTCATTTGTGAAACAGTCTCAGGGAACAATAATAAAAATAACCACAATATACCAGTATATCTAAGCCTCGGTATGTGATACAGTCTCTGGGGAACAGAATATACTGGTGTATCAAAGCCCTTCATATGGGATACATCTCAGGTAACCTGAATATACTGGTGTATCTATGCTTCTTGTATGTGATACAGTCTCAGAACCAGAATATACTGTTGTATCTAAGCCTTTCATATGTGATACATCTCAGGGAACCAGATAATACTGCTGTATTTATACCTCTGATATGTCATACAGGTTCAGGAGACCAGAATATACTTCTGTATCTAAGCTTCATATATGTGATACAGTCTCAGGAAATGAGAATATACTGGTGTATCTAAGCTTCTCATGTGGTACAATCTCAGGGGACCAGAATATTATGGTTTATCTAAACTGTTCATGTGTGATACATCTCAGGAAACCAGACTATACTGTTGTATCTAAGCCTTTCATATGTGATACATCTCAGGGAACCAGATAATACTGCTGTATTTAAACCTCTGATATGTCATACAGTCTCAGGGTTCCATAATATACTGGTGTATCTAAGCCCTTCATAGGTGATACATCTCTGGGAACCAGAATATAGGTGTCTAAGCCTCTCATGTGATAGTCTACGGGAACCAGAAAATACTGCTGTATCTAAGCTTCTTACATGTGATACAGTCTCAGGAAACCAGAATATACTGGTGTATCTAAGCTTCTCATATGTGGTACAGTCTCAGGGGACCAGAATATTATAATTTATCTAAACCTTTCATATGTGATACATCTAAGGAAACCAGAATATACTGGTGTATCTAAGCTTTTCATATGCGATACAGTCTCAGGGAGCCAGAATACACTAGAGTATCTAAGCCTTTCATATGTGATACATCTCAGGGAACCAGATAATTTTGCTGTATTTAAACCTCTGATATGCCATAGAGTCTCAGGAGTCCAGAATATACTGCTGTAGCTAAGCTTCATATATGTTATACAGTCTCACTGAACCAGAATATACTGGTGTATCTAAGCTTCTCATATGTGGTACAGTCTCAGGGGACCAGAAATTATGGTTTATCTAAACCTTTCATATCTGATGCATCTCAGGGAACCAGAATATACTGGTGTATCTAAGCTTCTCATATGTGGTACTGCCTCTGGACCAGAATATTATGGTTTATCTAAAACTTTCATATGTGATACATCTCAGGGAACCAGAATATACTGCTGTATCTAAGCTTTTCATATGTGATACAGTCTCAGGGAGTCAGAATATACTAGAGTATCTAAACCTCTCATATTTGATAGTCTCATGGAACCAGAATACATCAATGTACCCAAGCCTCTTGTGTGATACATCCTCAAGGAACCCCAATACACCAGTGTATCTAAGCCTATGAGAAAGTAGTCTTAGGAACCAATATTCAGTGGTATTCCAGCCTCTCATGTGTGATACCAACTCAATGAGCTTTAATTCCCTGGTGTATCTAAGCCTATCATATGATAGTCTCATGGAACCTCAATACACCGATGTATCTAAGCAGGATACATTTTTGCAGGTATTTTCCTCAGCCAGGAGACATCTTATACTTAATATTGCTAAAATTAGCCACCGGGCGCCTGTCACCGGTCAGACCACGCCCACTTAACAAGGTAAACACGGCCGTTGCCATGGTAACCCCAAGGCAGACAGATGCCCTAGTCAGTCATTACTGTCCGTCAAAAAAATAGCTTTTTACGTGAAAACGCGGATTCGATGATCGTGGTGATTGTTAACCCCTGAAGCCCCGGAGTCGCAGACTGTGTCCAATGGAGTGGTCCAACTGCTGCCCCCCCCCCCCCAACAATCTCCATTCACCCTCTATGGAAGTGTTTCCCAACCAGGGTGCCTCCAGCTGTTGCAAAACTACAACTCCCAGCATGCCTGGACAGCCAACGGCTGTCCAGGCATGCTGGGAGTTGTAGTTTTGCAACAGCTGGGGGCACCCCGGGTGGGAAACGCTGCTCTTAGAAACTGATGGAGATGGAACGGGAGTTGGGACCACCACCTATCGGACAATCATGACATACATAAGGCTACGTTCACACCACGTTTTTGCAATACAGTTCCCGTATCAGGTTTTTGATGAAAAACTGATTCCTCAAAACTGGAATAAACTGTATCAAAACGTGTGAACAAATTTTAACCTGTATACGGTTTGAAAAATGATGTCCGGTTGCATCAGTTTTTTTTAAGACAAAAACTTATACGTTTTTAACTTTTCACTCCATTATGAATAAAGTTTCACTTTTTTGATTGAAATTCCAAGAAAAAAAAAACTGTGCAGTCAAAAACCGTATGGTGAAAACCTGATGGAACCGTACGCACATACAGTTCTGTACGGTTCCCATTGACTCCCATGTTAAAAAAAAAAAAAAACGCATACGGTTTAATACAGTTTTTCACCCGGACCGAAAACCTACAGTTTTGGGGACAGGGGAAAAAAAACGGACAAAACCGTACAGGATGCATTGTTTGGCACAAGGTTTTCAATGGAGAGTCAATGCATACAGTTTTCAATACGATTCCGTACGATTTTCAAATTGAAAACGTATACGGGAACTGTACTGCAAAAACGTGGTGTGAACCCGGCCTTATACTGTAAAGTGAGACGTGACCTGCAGTGTAGCTTGTTTGGCCACTAGATGTCAGCACTGGAGGTGAAGCTTAACCCCTTAAGGACAGAGCCAATTTTATTTTTGCATTTTCGTTTTTTCCTCCTCGCCTTCTAAAAAATCATAACTTTTATATTTCCATCCCCAGACCCATATGAGGACTTGTTTTTTTTTTTTTTTGCGCAACCAATTTTACTTTGTAATGACATCACTCATTTTACCATAAAGTGTACGGCAAACCCTAAAAAAAATATTATTTGTGTGAGGATATTGAAAAGAAAATTGGAGGGTTTCGTTTTCACGCTGTACACTTTACGGTAAAAATGACATGTTTTGTTTATTCTGTGGGTCGATACGATTAAGATGATCCCCATAATTACATAATTTTCTATTATTGTAACAATTTAAAAAAAATAAAATTGCCCTATTCTGATCACCTATAACTTAGTAATTATTTGCCAAAACCAGTTTATTTATTTATTTTCTATACATTGAGGACATAAAAGAAAATGGCTGCAAAAGTTTTATGAATTGGCGCCAGGTGTCTCAGTTACTGCAGGCGACAGTTGCCCATAGCAACCAATCAGATCACTTCTTTCATCTTCAAATAGACCTCTGAAAAATTAAGGGTACGTTCACACATACAGATTTGATGCGCAGGATTTGATGCTGCCGATAAGAAGCTGCGCTCAGTCATATCATTTACATTGAAATCTGCAGCATCAAATCTGCGAACGTGTGAACGTATCCTAAAGAAGCGATCCTATTGGTTGCTATGGGCAACTGCACTGCTTCTTCTCTTCACAGGTTTTGATAAGTCCCCCCCTGTATGGATAAGGCCGGGCCCAATGGTGGGGCCCCTGATAGGGCGGACGTGAGGACACAGGGGTCAGCCTCTGCCTGAGAGATAATTGTCAGTGTCCTGCTCAGAGGTCCAGGCTGGGGGGCTACAAGGTCACTGTCCAGATGTCCAGACAGATGTGCTGACCCCTGGGTAACAGGAGGACACAGGGGCCACATCCAGATCCGGTCGTCTTTTGTCTCCCCTGCACATTCTCTCCTTTGTTTGCTCTTTCCTGATTCTGCCTTTTTAGCAGAAGAGACAATAGTGACAGATTATATCCTGCAGAGCCCAGAAATAAGAATATCTATATATCTATTTATCTACCTATCTCATATCCATCTATCTATCTATTTATTTATCTATCTATCTCATATCTATCTCATATCTATCTATCTCATATCTATCTATCTCATATCTATCTATCTCATATCTATCTATCTATCTATCTCATATCTATCTATCTATCTATCTCATATCTATCTATCTCATATATATCTATCTATCTATCTCATATCTATCTATCTCATATCTATCTATCTCATATCTATCTATCTCATATCTATCTATCTATCTATCTCATATCTATCTATCTATTTTCCAATTTCTGCTCAGTCCTTTCATTGTTACATCTCTGGTTCCATGTTTCCTCTCTGCATTTCCTTCCCCTAACAATAATACAATATAGATTGTCAGCATTTGGGACAAGCCCCCCTCTCAGTGCTGAGTGCAGAGTCCTGGACTTCTCTTAAATTTCCACCATAATTTTCCCATCACTGTGGTCCCCTCTTCTCCCCATCACTGTGGTCCCCTCTTCTCCCCATCACTGTGGTCCCCTCTTCTCCCCATCACTGTGGTCCCCTCTTCTCCCCATCACTGTGGTCCCCTCTTCTCCCCATCACTGTGGTCCCCTCTTCTCCCCATCACTGTGGTCCCCTCTTCTCCCCATCACTGTGGTCCCCTCTTCTCCCCATCACTATGGTCCCCTCTTCTCCCCATCACTATGGTCCCCTCTTCTCCCCATCACTATGGTCCCCTCTTCTCCCCATCACTATGGTCCCCTCTTCTCCCCATCACTATGGTCCCCTCTTCTCCCCATCTCTGTGGTCCCCATCACTATGGTCCCCTCTTCTCCCCATCACTATGGTCCCCTCTTCTCCCCATCACTATGGTCCCCATCACTGTGGTCCCCTCTTCTCCCCATCACTGTGGTCCCCTCTTCTCCCCATCACTGTGGTCCCCTCTTCTCCCCATCACTGTGGTCCCCTCTTCTCCCCATCACTGTGGTCCCCTCTTCTCCCCATCACTGTGGTCCCCTCTTCTCCCCATCACTGTGGTCCCCTCTTCTCCCCATCACTGTGGTCCCCTCTTCTCCCCATCACTGTGGTCCCCTCTTCTCCCCATCACTGTGGTCCCCTCTTCTCCCCATCACTGTGGTCCCCTCTTCTCCCCATCACTATGGTCCCCATCACTATGGTCTCCTCTTCTCCCCATCACTATGGTCTCCTCTTCTCCCCATCACTATGGTCCCCATCACTATGGTCCCCTCTTCTCCCCATCACTATGGTCCCCTCTTCTCCCCATCACTATGGTCCCCTCTTCTCCCCATCACTATGGTCTCCTCTTCTCCCCATCACTATGGTCTCCTCTTCTCCCCATCACTATGGTCTCCTCTTCTCCCCATCACTATGGTCCCCATCACTATGGTCCCCTCTTCTCCCCATCTCTGTGGTCCCCATCACTGTGGTCCCCTCTTCTCCCCATCACTGTGGTCTCCTCTTCTCCCCATCACTGTGGTCTCCTCTTCTCCCCATCACTGTGGTCTCCTCTTCTCCCCATCACTGTGGTCCCCTCTTCTCCCCATCACTGTGGTCCCCTCTTCTCCCCATCACTGTGGTCCCCTCTTCTCCCCATCACTGTGGTCCCCTCTTCTCCCCATCACTGTGGTCCCCTCTTCTCCCCATCACTGTGGTCCCCTCTTCTCCCCATCACTGTGGTCTCCTCTTCTCCCCATCACTATGGTCCCCATCACTATGGTCCCCTCTTCTCCCCATCACTATTGTCCCCTCTTCTCCCCATGTACCTGAGCACCTGCTGCTGATATTTTAGGATTCCCCCCCTCCCCTTCCTCCTCCTCTCCTCCTGCCCCTCCTCCATCTCTCCCCTCATCCCCTGCTGATGCTGGAGAGGATTTTAGTGGAGCTGAGGACAGGTAGACAAGGAGGAGACAGAAGAGTCCGAGCTGGTGAGTGCTTCCATCTCTATACATTGTGTTTGTCTGGGATTTTATTATCTTATTCCTTAGTTATTTTCTGTTTTGCACTTGTGTTTCCCAGCCCCCCTCTCCCCACAGACTGCGCCTGGTTTAGGGGGCACCCCACCCCATTAGGCATTCTGTCCTCTCCACTGACACATTACTTATTACTGATACATTGTAGCAATGATTCTCTCTTCTTACAATCCTTCTGTATGGAGGGGGGTGGGGAGACATCTTCAGTGTTATCCTTATTGTTTTACAAGGGTTGTTAACCCTTACAGATGTAGCAGAGCGGAATTTACTATTCAACGTGAATGTTTGTGCAAAATAATCCTGTGAAGCAGTGGTCTCCAAACTGTGGACCTCCAGATCTTGCAAAACCACAATACACAGCATGCCAGGAGTTGTGATTTTCAAGATCTGGAGGTCCGCAGTTTGGAGACCACTGTTGTAGACTTTATCTGCAGTTCTATATAAAACTAATAAGGACAACGGTTTGTTATTTGTAAGTTGTACCAAGTGACAAACCCAGCTCTACCACATCTTATGGTGCTCAAATGACAAACCCAGCTCTACCACATCTTTTACTTCACATTTTAGCGCTCAGGAAACATGTGAACAAATTGCAAACCTAGTTCTGCTACATCTTATGGTTCATAAATCACAGACTCAGCTCTGCTACATCTTATGGTTCACAAATGACAGACTCAGCTCTGCTACATCTTATGGTTCACAAATGACAGACTCAGCTCTGCTACATCTTATGGTTCACAAATGACAGACTCAGCTCTGCTACATCTTATGGTGCACAGATGACAGACTCAGCTCTGCTACATCTTATGGTTCATAAATCACAGACTCAGCTCTGCTACATCTTATGGTTCACAAATGACAGACTCAGCTCTGCTACATCTTATGGTTCACAAATGACAGACTCAGCTCTGCTACATCTTATGGTTCACAGATGACAGACTCAGCTCTGCTACATCTTATGGTTCACAGATGACAGACTCAGCTCTGCTACATCTTATGGTTCACAAATGACAGACTCAGCTCTGCTACATCTTATGGTTCACAGATGACAGACTCAGCTCTATGACATCGTTTGGTAAATAATAATCTTAGCTCTGCTACATATTTTGCTGCACATTTATGTTGGTGTTATATGGAGTCATTGGGTGTATGTAGGTTGGAGCCTGTGAATTATAATGGTGTTGATGAGATTTATATACATTTATCTCCTACTGATGTCTATGTATGTTGTGTATGTGTGATGGGAGGAATTCATTGGAAGGGATTGAGTCATTAAACTTCTTAGTGATAGGAAACATGCTAAAATATATATTTATTATGTGTGTATATATATAGATAGATAATATTTTTTTGTTAATAAATTATAAGATAAAATCTTAAATAAAAAAAATTTAAATAAATTTAAAATATAAACTAAATTTAAAATATATGATCATGAAAAGGTAATAAAATATAGGAACATATGTATCGTGCATGCAATATTTAAAGTAAATACAAAAATATAATAATAATAATAAGAAATATAGGACAGGAAATAATGATAATAAAAGTGTATGTGTGTGTGTATATATATACACTAAAGAATAATGAAATTATCTGTTGTATACAGTAAAATGCTTAAAATAACTTAAAAATATATATAATACAGTTCTACTTAAAAAATATATAAAAAAGAACTATATAATAAAGTATTGGACAAAATGTATGACATATAATTTTAAATAAAATATAGAATACATAAAACATAAATAATACATTATAATAAAAGATAATTTTTGCCAACAGTGTGTTATGTAATAGTATATAAGTAATAAAATGGGGCCATAGATGGGAGGTAAAGTACAATAAAGGACGTCTTCTCATTGCTGTGCACTTAGACCGTGATACTTTTTGGACTGGATGAATCGAAGTCTATTTAGTCTTTGCCAAAATGTATCGTTTTGGAAGTATCCCCCCCCCCCCCCCCCCCCCCCCATTAGGGGTATAGGAGCCTCTACTGTTGTAATGCATTTTGGCTGAAGTCGGGAGTTGATCTTTGACTAGGTGGGGTTATCTAGGATAGGAAAAAAGAGAAGAGAAATCTCCCAAAAACAGCGCCACCCGTCTTTAGGTTAGGTGTGGTATTGCAGCTCGGTTCCATTGAAGTTGTAATACCACACAATCTAAAGACAGGGGTGGTGCTATTTTGGGCAGAAATGAGCTCTGATATACTATTCCTGGATAGTCCGTCTTTAGGATCTTGGGGCAGTCAACTTCTTCCACCCTAAACATGGCGATAGAGATGAACGAACTTACAGTAAATTCGATTCGTCACGAACTTCTCTGCTCGGCAGTTGATTAATTTTCCTGCATAAATTAGTTCAGCTTTCCGGTGCTCCGGTGGGCTGGAAAAGGTGGATACATTCCTAAAAAAGAGTCTCCTAGGACTGTATCCACCTTTTCCAGCCCACCGGAGCACCGGAAAGCTGAACTAATTTATGCAGGAAAAGTCATCAACTGCCGAGCCGAGAAGTTCGTGATGAATCGAATTTACTGTAAGTTCGCTCATCTCTACATGGCGCATTACACACAGTCACCTCACACGGAACAATTCAGGAAAGGATCACCCCAGACTGTCACCCCTCTCGTTGCAATTCTGTAGAGCAGTGGTCTTCAACCTGCGGACCTCCAGATGTTGCAAAACTACAACTCCCAGCATGCCCGGACAGCCAACGGCTGTCCGGGCATGCTGGGAGTTGTAGTTTTGCAACATCTGGAGGTCCGCAGGTTGAAGACCACTGCTGTAGAGGAACCATTATCCCTCCTCCTCCATCCATGATCACTGCCTATGCCCCTCTGGTGTCCAACCTGTGACTCCCCATCTGTTGCAAAACTACTACTCCCAGCAGCATGCCCCGACAACTAGTGTTGCTCACGAATATTCGCAATTCGAATATTCGTAGCGAATACATTTTCGTCTTTTTTTCAAACTGTTTTAAAAACTGAGCACATTGTAGGGATCTTCTTCGACTGATAAATGCAAGGCTTGTATCATTTCATTAAAGACCCAGGGATGAGACTGTGAGGCGAAAGGTTTATGCATGTGAATATTCGCATTGCGAATATTCGCAATACGAATATTCGCAATGCGAATATTCATGGGAATTTCACCCTACTTATGCCTGTGAGCCAATGAGAGTTCTGCTAGCACAGTTGTCAGAGCTTAGCAACGTCCCTAGCAACGTCCCTCGCATGATGTTATAGCGCGCATGCGCAGACAAGCGAAATTTCGCCATTAATTTTGCATTCGCAATAGCGAAATTTCGCAATTCCAAAAAAACGTCACAAATATAACGAATTTTCGAATTTCACGAATATGGCATATGCCGCTCATTACTACCGACAACCAAAGGTTGTAACGGCTCCGTGGGAATTATAGTTTTGCAGCAGTCAGGGGCCACTGCCTTTCCGGCCGATGTTTGGTACCATGCTTGGTGTTCTCAGTCTTGTGTGTGTGTGTGTGTGTGTGTGGCTGCTTAAAGGGGTATTCCAGGAAAAACTTTTTTAATAGATCAACTGGCTCCAGAAAGTTAAACAGATTTGTAAATTACTTCTATTAAAAAATCTTAATCCTTTCAGTACTTATGAGCTTCTGAAGTTGAGTTGTTCTTTTCTGTCTAACTCCTCTCTGATGACACCTGTCTCGGGAACCGCCCAGTTTAGAAGAGGTTTGCTATGGGGATTTGCTTCTAAACTGGGCGTTTCCCGAGACAGGTGTCTTCAGAGAGCACTTAGACAGAAAAGAACAACTCAACTTCAGAAGCTCATAAGTACTGAAAGGATTAAGATCTTTCAATTGAAGTAATTTACAAATCTGTTTAACTTTCTGGAGCCAGTTGATATATAAAAAAAAAAGTTTTTCCTGGAATACCCCTTTAACCAGGGAGACCCCAAACCATGATGCTCGTAAAACCTTACATCCAGAGAAACTTTGAGACTAAAACATAGTTACATAGTTCTTAAAGGGGTACTCCGCCCCTAGACATCTTATCCCCTATCCAAAGCATAGGGGATAAGATGTCCGATCGTTGGGGTCCTGACGCTGGGGACCCACCGCGATCTTGGCTGCAGCACGCCAGACATCTGGTGCAAAGTTCGACTGGATGACTGGTGATGTGGGGCGGAGGCTCGTGACGTCATGACCACGCCCCCTCAATGCAAGTCTATGGGAGGGGGCGTGACGTCCGTGACTACTATGTCCCTACTGTGTTGATCCAGAAGAAGGCAAAAAAAAACTTATGAGGCTGATGCCAATTGCCCCATACTAGGGGTAAAAATTCCTTCCCGACTCCAAATATGGCATCAGAATAAATCCCTGGATCATCGTTCTGTCCCTATAAATCTAATATACATAACCAGCAATGTTATTATTCTCCAAAAATGCATCCAGACCTCTTTTAAACTCTTTTACCAAGTTCACCATGACACCTCCTCCGGGACAGAATTCCACAGTCTCACTGCTCTTACAGTAAAGAACCCCCGTCTGTGCTGGTGTAGAAACCTTCTTTCCTCTAGACGTAGAGGATGCCCCCTTGTTATAGATACAGTCCTGGGTATAAATAGATCATGGAGAGATCTCTGTACGGTCCCTGATATATTTATACATAGTTATTAGGTCTCCCCTAAGCCTTCTTTTTTCTAAACTAACTAACCCTAATTCTGATAATCTTTCTGGGTACTGTAGTCCGCCCATTCCCCGTATTACCCTGGTTGCCCGCCTTTGAACCCTCTCCAGCTCCACTATATCTTTCTTGTACACTGGTGCCCAGTACTGTACACAGTATTCCATGTGTGGTCTGACCAGTACTGTACACAGTATTCCATGTGTGGTCTGACCAGTACTGTACACAGTATTCCATGTGTGGTCTGACCAGTACTGTACACAGTATTCTATGTGTGGTCTGACCAGTACTGTACACAGTATTCCATGTGTGGTCTGACCAGTACTGTACACAGTATTCTATGTGTGGTCTGACCAGTACTGTACACAGTATTCTATGTGTGGTCTGACCAGTACTGTACACAGTATTCTATGTGTGGTCTGACCAGTACTGTACACAGTATTCTATGTGTGGTCTGACTAGTACTGTACACAGTATTCCATGTGTGGTCTGACCAGTACTGTACACAGTATTCTATGTGTGGTCTGACCAGTACTGTACACAGTATTCTATGTGTGGTCTGACCAGTACTGTACACAGTATTCTATGTGTGGTCTGACCAGTACTGTACACAGTATTCTATGTGTGGTCTGACCAGTACTGTACACAGTATTCTATGTGTGGTCTGACCAGTACTGTACACAGTATTCTATGTGTGGTCTGACCAGTACTGTACACAGTATTCTATGTGTGGTCTGACCAGTACTGTACACAGTATTCCATGTTGTGGTCTGACCAGTACTGTACACAGTATTCTATGTGTGGTCTGACCAGTACTGTACACAGTAATCTATGTGTGGTCTGACCAGTACTGTACACAGTATTCTATGTGTGGTCTGACCAGTACTGTACACAGTATTCTGTGTGTGGTCTGACTTGAGTGTGGATTTCTGGGCCTCCTATGGCCATGTTGGCGGTTGACCCCTTTATTCTTGTAGTGTTTGTAGTGACTCTTGCCTGTATACGGGATTTTGTTTATAGGAAGGCGTGCTTGTATCTGTGTGCGCACATGGTGCTTCTGTTCAGGTCATTGATCTTGTTTGACTCCCATTGGTTGGGATTGGTCGTGACCCCGTGAAGAGACCTAAAAACCAGCTGATGGGTCCCCTGATGTCAGCCATTGTGTATGATCCTTTGGGGAATGACCTTCTGGTATCCCAAATACAATGTTCCTCCCCCCACCCCCACGTCCCCCTATTAGCCAAACAGTGAAGCATCGCAAATTGGACCATTAAATTCAATGGTCATCTTGAAAAGCTTCAAAAATGAGTTATTCAGCTAGGGGGCCCCTATAGCAAATAATCAGGGGCCCCCCACCCACAATGGGTTCTGACTATATTGGACTAAAAGCAACACCACCATAGAGTTGGTGCCTAAACCAGTATTTACCAATTAGGGTAGCGCCAGCATGCTGCAAAACTACAACTCCCAGCATGCCCGGACAGCCGAAGGCTGTCCGGGCATGCTGGGAGTTGTAGTTTTGCAACAGCTGGTTGGGAAACACTGTGAGCCACTGTGTTCTACTTTTGGGTGTATTTCTTCTTTAAAGGGGTTATCCAGGAAAAAAAAATTTTTTTATATATCGACTGGCTCCAGAAAGTTAAACATATTTGTAAATTACTTCTATTTAAAAATCTTAATCCTTTCAGTACTTATGAGCTGCTGAAGTTGAGTTGTTCTTTTCTGTCTAAGTCCTCTCTGATGACACGTGTCTCGGGAACTGTCCAGAGTAGAAGCAAATCCCCATAGCAAACCTCTTCTACTCTGTGCAGTTCCCGAGACAAGCAGAGATGTCAGCAGAGAGCACTGTTGCCAGACAGAAAAGAACAACTCAACTTCAGCAGCTGATAATTATTGGAAGGATTAAGATTTTTTTTTTAATAGAAGTAATTTACAAATCTGTTTAACTTTCTGGAGCCAGTTGATATATAAAAAAAAAAAAGTTTTCCTGGATAATCGCTTTAGGACATGATGTAAAATCCCACTGATGTCCACCAGTAACCCTTTAGATGCCATGATCAATGACTTGACCACGGCATCTAAAGCAGTTCCTATGCTTAGTGACGCTCATCAGACCACCTGCAACACGATCATGGGGGTCTGATGAGTGAACATTACAGCTAGAGGTCTCTTACCCTCTTCCACGCCGCTCTCTGGGGATCATCATGTAGAGTCTGCCGTCAGACAGGCAGTACAAGTGGATCGCCGATAATAATGATCAGTGCTATGCCAATGCCTAGCACTGAACATCTCCTATGGGAACTTAAAAAATGTGAAACAAATTGGAGTGGGGGGGGGACTTTAAAAAATATATAAATTAGCCCCTCCTTTAATAAAAATGGAAATTGCCCCCTTTTTCCATTTTACAAATAAAAAATGTAAAGAAATAAATAAAAAAGTTAAACTTATGTTATCAAACTATTAAAATATAAAGTTAATGCCCTGTTAAGGTGAACAATGTTTACATAAAAAATACATAATAATGATGATGATGATAATTATAATAATAATTAATTATAAAAAAAAAAATCACATCCCAGGAAAAAAAAATGGTATAAAAAAACAATTAAAAGTCATATATGTGCAAATATGGTACCGATAAAAACTACAGATCATTGCGCAAAAAAATTATACAGCTGCTGTATAATACAGAGGAAGTTCTTTTCATTTTGAATTTCTTTCCAGTCTGACCACAGTGCTCTCTGCTGACACCTCTGTCCATGTCAGGAACTGTCCAGAGTAGGAGAAAATCCCCATAGAAAACCAAACCTGCTCTGGACAGTTCCTGAGATGGACAGAGGTGTCAGCAGAGAGCACTGTGGACTCTGTATTATACAGCAGCTAAGTACTGGAAGGATTAAGATGTTTAAATAGAAGTAGTTTAGAAATCTGTGTAACTTTCTGGCACCAGTTGATAAAAAAAAAAATGTTTTCCACCGGAGTACCCCTTCAAGGGTGTGTTCATACTGAGACATTGGCGAGGAATTCTTGCTTAAAAATTCCGCTGCAGAATTTCCGTTTTTTTTTCTACACAGAATCTGCATGGAATTCCATGCGGATTTTCTGCATGGAATACAGGAGGAAACTGTTTTTTTTGTTTGTTTGTTGGACGACAACCACCAATTCGATTTTCCCCTATTTGTTTATTAATTTTTTTGAACGGAATTTCCGCGTGCATTCCGCATGAAGAAAGAGCATGTTCATTCTTCATGCGGAATGGAATTCAGCATCGGAATTCCGCTTGCAGAAATTCCTCAGTGTGAGCTGAGGAGCGGAAATACAGTTAAACTCTATTAAGTTTTTCACTGCTGACTGAATTGGAGAGGAATAAGCGAGCGGAATAACTCAAGTAAATTCCTCTCCAATTCCTCAATGTGAACAAACCCTAACACAGAGTCTGACCCCCCCCCCCCCCCCCCCCCCCTCCGCCTCCGCAGAATCGCTTACGTAGATGATCTGGATGAAGACCTGCACCCCCTCCCCCGGCCACGTATTGATTATGTAGATGTCACATGTGATATTGGACGTCTCTGTCTCTATTATTACTGCTGAGGCATCCAGTTCTTATAGGTGACCGCAGCACTGGGGGTCCGGGGGGTCCAATCTGACCAAGGGGCAGGGGAGTCTGTAGGACAGTGGACTCCAAACTGTGGACCTCCAGATGCTGCAAAACTACAACTCCCAGCATGCTTGGAAAGCCAAACTGAGGACCTCCAGCTGTTGCAAAACTACAACTCTCAGCATTCCAATGATGAGATTTGTAGTTTTGCAACAGCTGGATGTCCTCGGTTTGGCTTTCCAAGCATGCTGGGAGTTGTAGTTTTGCAACAGCTGGATGTCCTCGGTTTGGCTTTCCAAGCATGCTGAGAGTTGTAGTTTTGCAACAGCTGGAGGTCCTCGGTTTGGCTTTCCAAGCATGCTGAGAGTTGTAGTTTTGCAACAGCTGGAGGTCCTCGGTTTGGCTTTCCAAGCATGCTGAGAGTTGTAGTTTTGCAACAGCTGGATGTCCTTGGTTTGGCTTTCCAAGCATGCTGGGAGTTGTAGTTTTGCAACAGCTGGAGGTCCTCGGTTTGGCTTTCCAAGCAAACTGGGAGTTGTAGTTTTGCAACAGCTGGAGGTTCTAAGTTTGGGACCACATCTGTATGTCCTCCCTAACAGTTGAAGGTTCTCAGTTAGTTTTTTCCGGGCATGCTGGGAGTTGTCGTTTTGCAACAGCTGGAGGTCCTCAGTTATCTGTCTGGGCATGCTGGAAGTCCTCAGTTTGGGACCACACATTCTAAAAGGGGTAACCTTCCTATGAAAATGGGGGTGGCATGTTTTAGGCTTTGGGGTGTTATGTGTTACGATAATTGTACTTATTGCAGGGTTTCGCTACTTCAGCATGTTCATCACCAAAAATGCCCAAAAAACTAAAAATTAAAAAAGAACAAACTCCCAAATCAACTTTATTTTTTTTCTAAAATCACAGCTATCTAAATACGAAATATTGTGGTGGGGGGGGGGGTGGTTTACCATTGGTGTTTTTTTTGGCACCAGTCCAGATGCCCATCAGCGCCATTTTTTAATTTTTGATGACCAACAGCACCAGAAAGCGTGTGCAGTAATAATAGAGCAGTCCGGGCATGCTGGAAGTTGTGGTTTTGCAACAGCTGGAGGCACCCTGGTTGGGATATACTGTTGTAGATCTGTATACTGTGCCATGCATCCACCAGGAAAGGACATTTGGGAGGAAGATGGCAAAGCTCATCCCATATGCCCTGTTCAGCTAGATGCCAGGCATAGTATCTAATCCTGTATAAATAGAGCAGTGCTTCCCAACCAGGGTGCCTCCAGCTGTTGCAAAACTACACCTCCCAGCATGCCCGGACAGCCGTTGGCTGTCCGGGCATGCTGGGAGCTGCAGTTTTGCAACAGCTGGAGGCACCCTGGTTGGGAAACACTGTAATAGAGTGCCACATACTATACTATGTGAAGGTTGAAGAGCTGAAATAACCTACCCCCCCCCCCCCCCCCTCACACATCCCGAGATTATAGGAACAGCGCCCCAGGCAAACTTATAAATTACTTATGTGTGTGATGGGCGTCCCTGGCGGCGCGGGGTCACCAATGTCTTCGTGCTGTGATTTTCCATTAATACAAAGTCGTGGAGAGCAAAAGGAGTCAAGTATGTGAGCAGCCTGGAGGTACGGGGTATAGTGCGCAACGTGTGTATACTGCGTCTGTGACCGCCATAGAGGGATCAGTCCTATGGAAAGAAAGCTTAGAAAGTTCTGTAACGTTCTACTATACTTAAACATATATAGATCAATTGTGCAAGCGAATATAAGAAGCTTTGTAATATATCTTAATAGACAAAAATGCTTGTTTCTCCTGTTATCAAACGTTGTTCTGTGTCTGCAAGACAAGCAATTAAAATCTATGGAGGGGGGGGAGGGAGCTCAAGACAAGCAATACAAGTCTATGGTGAGGTGGAAGGAGCTCAAGACAAGCAATACAAGTCTATGGTGAGGAGGAAGGAGCTCAAGACAAGCAATACAAGTCTATGGTGAGGTGGAAGGAGCTCAAGACAAGCAATACAAGTCTATGGTGGGGAGGAAGGAGCTCAAGACAAGCAATACAAGTCTATGGTGGGGAGGAAGGAGCTCAAGACAAGCAATACAAGTCTATGAAGGAGTAGGAGGGAGTCCAACACAAGCAATACAAGTCTATGGTGGGGAGGAAGGAGCTCAAAACAAGCAATACAAGTCTATAAGGGGGGGGAGCTCAAGACAAGCAATACAAGTCTATGAAGGAGTAGGAGGGAGTCCAACACAAGCAATACAAGTCTGTGGTGGGGAGGCAGGAGCTCAAGACAAGCAATACAAGTCTATGAAGGGGGAGGGAGCTCAAGACAAGCAATACAAGTCTATGGTGGGGAGGAAGGAGCTCAAGACAAGCAATAAAAGTCTGTAAGGGGGGGGGCTCAAGACAAGCAATACAAGTCTATGGTGGGAAGGAAGGAGCTTAAGACAAGCAATACAAGTCAATGAAGGAGTAGGAGGGAGTTCAACACAAGCAATAAAAGTCTATGGAGGGAGAGGAGGGAGCTTAACACAAGCAATAAAAGTCTAAAAGGGGGGATCTCAAAACAATCAATAAAAGTCTATAGAGGGAGGAGGAGATTGCTCAAAACAAGAATTACAAATCTATGGAGGAGAAGGAGGTAGTTGAAGGCAAGCAATACAAGTCTATGGAGGGGGGAAGAGGGAGCTCAAGACAAGCAATACAAGTCTATGAAGGAGTCCAACACAAGCAATAAAAGTCTATGGAGGGAGAGTAGGGAGCTCAAGACAAGCAATAAGTCTATAAGGGGGGGGGGGAGCTCAAGACAAGCAATAAGTCTATAAGGGGGGGGAGCTCAAGACAAGCAATAAGTCTATAAGGGGGAGAGCTCAAGACAAGCAATAAAAGTCTATAAGGGGGGGAGCTCAAGACAAGCAATAAAAGTCTATAAGGGGGGGGGAGCTCAAGACAAGCAATAAGTCTATAAGGGGGAGAGCTCAAGACAAGCAATAAAAGTCTATAAGGGGGGGAGCTCAAGACAAGCAATAAGTCTATAAGGGGGAGAGCTCAAGACAAGCAATAAAAGTCTATAAGGGGGGGGGAGCTCAAGACAAGCAATAAAAGTCTATAAGGGGGGGGGAGCTCAAGACAAGCAATAAAAGTCTATAGAGGGCATAGGAGATTTCTCAAAACAAGCATTACAAATCTATGGAGGGGGAAGAGGTAGTTCAAGACAAGCAATACAAGTCTATGGAGGGGGGAAGAGGGAGCTCCACCCACCAGCTCTGGGAGAACTGCAAATGATAAATAGAGCCTACAGAGCATAAATCTGCAAAAATAATACCATATACAAGTTATATAATGCCCATAAATAATACTTCTCATGTACACACACAGGGCGGCTTATCCTGAAAAGTCACCTGAAATGACAGCTAAGCTTTTAACGCTTCAGATTCTCATCTGTTTCAAGTTGTATGCCAGTGGTCTTTAACCTGCGGACCTCCAGATGTTGCAAAACTACAACTCCCAGCATGCTGGGAGTTGTAGTTTTGCAACATCTGGAGGTCCGCAGGTTGAAGACCACTGGTTTATGCTGTCTGTGAATGGAAGCATTGTTGTTTACATCCAGACCTAATACTTCTTACTGATGTAGAGTTGTTACAATTGTATCCAGCCTAGTCCTCTCTAGTACATTTCTCTCCTAATAGTTTGCAACATTGTATCAGTGCAGGTAAAATGTTTCAGTCTGGAGTCCTGGTCGTTCTGCTAGGGGTGTATCCACACTACGGCATTCCGCACGGTGAACTTTCACATGAGTGTGAATGGGTTTCTGCGAGACCCGTTCACACTGAGCAATTTCAGCTGCAGAAAATTCCGCCACTGAAATTGTTCCGCACAGAGAATGAACATACTCATTCTTTGTGCGGAATTCCGCGAGTACTGCATAGCCATCAATATTGACGGCGCAGTGCCACCGGGTCCTACCGCCGACGGCGGCTGCCAGGCTGAATCTCCGCTCACTGAATTCAGCATTCATTCCGCAGTGTTAACGCATTACAGAAGATTAGAGGAGATGAAGTTTGCAGCAGTCTGCCCACAGTGCTCTCTGCTGACACCTCTGTCCAAGTCAGGAACTGTCCAGAGCAGGAGAGGTTTTCTATGGGTATTTGCTCCTACTCTGGACAGTTCCTGACATGGACAGAGGTGTCAGAAGAGAGCACTGTGGTCAGACAGAAAAGATATTAAAAAAGAAAATAACTTCCTCTGTAGTGTACAGCAGCTGATAAGTACTGGAAGGGTTAAGATTTTTAAATAGAAGTAATTTACAAATCTGTATAACTTTCTGGCACCAGTTGATTTAAAGGGGTTATCCAGGGAAAAAACTGTTTTATATATATATCAACTGGCTCCAGAAAGTTAAACAGATTTGTAAATTACTTCTATTAAAAAGTCTTAATCCTTTCAGTACTTATGAGCTGCTGAAGTTGAGTTGTTCTTTTCTGTCTAAGTGCTCTCTGATGACACCTGTCTCAGGAACTGTCCAGAGTAGAAGCAAATCCCCATAGCAAACCTCTTCTACTCTGTGCAGTTCCTGAGACAGACAAAGGTGTCAGCAGAGAGCACTGTTGCCAGACAGAAAAGAACAACTCAACTTCAGCATCTGATAATTATTGGAAGGATTATGATTTTGTTAATAGAAGTAATTTATAAATCTGTTTAACTTTCTGGAGCCAGTTGATATATAAAATGTTTTTCTTTTTCCTGGAATACCCCTTTAAAAAAAAAATTGTTTTCCACTAGAGTACCCCTTTAAGCAGAGGAGCCGACAATCTTGTAATGTTAGTGAGAACAGGGTTGCTCCAGCAGCACAGAGTATTTCAGGTAGAGACTTATCCAAGCTTCAGTGCAAAATCTGTATCAGAGCTGTGGACCTCCAGCTGTTGCAAAACTACAACTCCCAGCATGCTGAGAAGTGGATAAAATTGTATCCAGGCAATGCTCTGTGAGCACAAATAAATAAATAAATACAAATAATAAGCAGCTGGAGTTTGCTACAATGTATCCCTCTGAATTCCATTGTTCAGACTTTAGGGATTACATGAAGTGTCTTAGGCTAAATTCACACAGCCGTTGGTTCCTGTCCCGATATTCACCCGTTCAAGTAAAATAACGGAACATGAAAAAAACGGGTTACCAACGGGTGCAAACGGATTGCAGACTGGTCTAGTAACCCGTTTTTTTTTATGGGTTGAAAACTCCTATATTATATCCGTTTACACCCGTTTTAATCTGTTAATCCTTTAATCCGTTAATTCCTGGTTCATGCTACCTCTTCTGAGCACGCTCAGAAGAAAATAGAGGTGAAAAACGGATTGAAATTAACAGGGACAAACGGGTTCATTAAAGGGTAACCCGTTTGTAACCCGTTTCCCGTAGACTTCAATGTTAAATTTAAAAGACCCGTTTTTCACCCGTTATTTTTGACGGGCAAAAAAATTGTGCATGGAACGTCTTTTGGCCGTCAAAAATAACGGGTTAGAAACATAACAGGTGCAAACGGGTGATAAAGGACTGTAAAAAAAATCCCATTGAGATCAAAGGCATCCGTATACAGCCCTTTACAAAATTAGCTAACGGGTTGCATGACGGGCATTTTTGGACGGGAGCCGGCGGCTGTGTGAACGAGCCCTTACTACAATACTCTGGTAAGATGTGCCATATAGAGAACCCCAGTGCCCAAATCATAGTGCCTTACAGTTACTAAATAATAGCATCATATAATGCCGCCATACGGTGCCTACATAGTGCCATACAGTGACAAATAAGGCTGCACGCACACCACGTTTTTGTTATACAGTTCCCGTATACGGTTTCAAGTTAAAAAACCGTGTGGAACTGTATAGAAAACCGTATGCATTGCCTTAACATTGTAAACCGTATGTCAAACGCATCATCCGGTTTAGTCCTTTTTGCGTCTTCTACGGTCTTGTACGTTTTTTTTTTTACCCGTACCCAAAACCATAGACTACCACGTTTTTTGGTCCGGGTGAAAAACCGTATTAAACCGTATACGTTTTTTTTTTAACATGGGAGTCAATTTGAACCCTACAAAACCGTATGTGCATACGGTTCCATCCATTTTTCAACGTACGTTTTTTTTTTTTTTTTTTTTTTTTTTTTAGGAATTTCAAACAAGTGAAATTTTATTCATAATGGAGTGAAAAGTTAAAAACATATAAGTTCTTTTTTCTTAAAAAACGGATGCAGCCGGAAATCATTTTTCAAACCGTGTACAGGTTGAAATTTGTACACACGTTTTGATACAGTTTAGTCCGGTTTTGAGGAATCAGTTTTTCATCAAAAACCTGATACGGGAACCGTATTGCAAAAACGTGGTGTGAATGCAGCCTAAACGCAGCCATATGTTACAGTGTCATTGATTTGACTGCAAAATGTAAATTTGCATAATTGTTATAAAAATTTTAATTATTTTATACTGTAGAGAGGTATTCACTATGGGGGAAGTAGGGAGGTGCACAGGCATTTTGGGGGGCAGAGCCTGGACTTGGTATAACTATTTAGATAAAATGCCCACACGACACCAGACTGTCCAGGGCACTTATAGGAGGTACAGTGATCCCTCAACTTACAATGGCCTCAACATACAATAGTTTCAACATACAATGGTCTTTTCTGGACCATCGTAACTTGAAACCAGACTCAACATACAATGTTATGGAATCTGTGAAACGTGTCAATGGTTGGAAGAACCGACCAATCAGAATAGACATTTCACTGGTAAAACCCCTGTATTCCTGAAGTGCATGTACTGACTGGTCTCTGGTAGCGCCCCCTACAGTACAGGGAGGTATTACATGTTCTGTACTCCTCTTTACCTGTATTACTGAAGTGCATGTACTGACTGGTGTCTGGTAGCGCCCCCTACAGTACAGGGAGGTATTACATGTTCTGTACTACTCTTTACCTGTATTACTGAAGTGTATGCACTGACTGGTGTCTGGTAGCGCCCCCTACAGTACAGGAAGGTATTACATGTTCTGTACTCTTTACCTGTTTTACTGAAGTGTATGCACTGACTGGTGTCTGATAGCTCCCCCTACAGTACAGGGAGGTATTACATGTTCTGTACTACTCTTTACCTGTATTGCTGAAGTGTATGCACTGACTGGTGTCTGGTAGCGCCCCCTACAGTACAGGGAGGTATTACATGTTCTGTACTACTCATTACCTGTATTACTGAAGTGTATGCACTGACTGGTGTCTGGTAGCGCCTCCTACAGTACAGGGAGGTATTACATGTTCTGTACTACTCTTTACCTGTACTACTGAAGTGTACGCACTGACTGGTGTCTGGTAGCACCCCCTACAGTACAGGGAGGTATTACATGTTCTGTAGTACTCTTTACCTGTATTACTGAAGTGTATGCACTGACTGGTGTCTGGTAGCGCCCCCTACAGTACAGGGAGGTATTACATGTTCTGTACTACTCTTTACATGTATTACTGAAGTGTATGCACTGACTGATGTCCGGTAGGGCCCCCTACAGTACAGGGAGGTATTACATGTTCTGTACTCTTTACATGTATTACTGAATTGTATGCACTGACTGGTGTCCGGTAGGGCCCCCTACAGTACAGGGAGGTATTACATGTTCTGTACTCTTTACCTGTGCCACGGTTAGCTGTAGAGGGCGGCGCAATTTTACTTTTTTTTTTTTTAGGACATTGCGTGTTCTGTAAAAGACCCTGAAGATGCTCCTGTCCTCTACATTGATCAATGTTTCCCAGTGTTTTCCAGTGTTGCAAAACTACAACTTCCAGCATGCCCGGACAGCCTTTGGCTGTCCGGGCATGCTGGGAGTTGTAGTTTTGCAACAGCTGGAGGCACCCTGGTTGGGAAACACTGACATAAACAGTGATTTACAGCTCCCAGCAGATCTTTCTTACTTTTATATATAAGGATTTGCTTTATCTATATTAGTTATCTACTTATTTTTCTTTAATTCTCACTTTTTCCTATTTTTGATGACATTTTGGTGCCTTTAGAACCAATTCCCAGGTTTCCATAGAGTTCTGGTCTCAACATACAATGGTTTCAACATACAATGGTCGTCCTGGAACCGATTAATATTGTAACTTGAGGGAGCACTGTACATCGACAGGGCAGGGGCTCAAGACCCCCTTTCTAGTCAACCCATGCAGGTCCCTGTATGGAAGAATAGGGGCGCACAGGCCCAATAGTGATGATAACAGCAGGTGGTTCCTGATTTTATATTTACTTTATTTAGTTGTGGTCTCCAATCTGTGGACCTCCAGCTGTTGCAAAACTACAACTCCCAGTATATGTCCGGGCATGCTGGGAGTTGTAGTTTTGCAACAGCTGGAGGTCCACCGATTGGAGACCACTGTCCTATAGCAGCACAGAGTATTTCAGGATTTGTCTGATATTGCAAAAAGCAGTTTGCATGAAGCGTGGCCCCCGCTCCTCCAGTCGCCCATGAGGCTGTGTGTGACAGAACGCGGTGACGGCTTCATCCCCGAGCGCCGCAGACAGATGGACGGAGCGCCAGCCGTTCCGCATTTGTCACACTCTCCTGCCCCATTGTGTGGTCCCAGTCTGGCGGCATTATCTGGTCCGGCGGCCTGTGTTATCTGGGGGAATCTCTCTCGGCTTTAGCCGTAATTACATGTGTAATTAATCATCGGCGCTGACGGCGCATCCATCACCTTTATTATTAAAATGCCGATTTTTGCATCTCTGATAAGCAGCGGGCGAGGGAGGAATGTCAGGGCGATCAGGGGGCATTATTAAGGAGCAGGCGGCGGTGGTGGCGAAGATTCAGGGGGGTCCGGATCGGCGGCGGGTGGCATCTAGCTTTCCATAATAATTAAATAAAATCCCATAAATCACAGATGGCATCGCGGAAACCTATTTATGTTCATAGCAACAGGCGGCGGGTTTGACTTCTGCGAGTCGCGCGGGGGGGTTGGGGGTCGTGTAGCTTCTCTTATTACCACGCTGCAGATTTATCAAAGCGTCACGTGGAAATTCGTATGTTTGTCGCGGTTTGACCTGATGGGGGGGACAAGGGGAAAACAACTGGCAGGAAATGTAACATCCATCATCCATATTCCCTGTTGTGCACAAAAGGTCGATAGAAATGGCGCACAACGTGTCTTCCATATTTCCTCACATTTCCATGTGTCCTGTACGTTAGATACATGCGGTATAAGAATACTATACCCCTCCCCCTCCTGCCACTACATATCCCCCCTCTTTATCTGTCAATAGGTGATTATTACAGCTCAGGTCATAGAGCATGCCCACTATACTCTCCCATAGGTGATGGTCACAGCTCACCTTCTCCCCATTGCTGAACAGTGGCATCTGAACAGGTCACACAGCATACTTACAACACTCTCCGAAAGAAATCAGATAATAATCACAGTTCACCTCTCTCCCATCCCTGCACAGGTCACAAAGCATGCCCACAACACTCACCCACAGAAGTCCATAAGTTAGGGTCACAGCTAATCTCAAAAACTCAGTACAATTACCTCTGCATAGATCAAAGAACATACAACACTTTCCCATAGAAATCAGGTGATGTTTCAGTTAACTCCTCCCCCCCCCCCACACACCCTGCAGAGTAATTCCTAAACAAGTCACAAAGCATGCCCACAACATTCTCCCAAAGAATTCATTAAGTGATAGTCACAGCTCATCTCCTTTCCCTCCCCACTCTATTAACTCTGCACAGTCATAGACAGACAATGTAATAGAGCAGCAGGAAACGCTAGCGGAATTCTTGGGTGTACAGGGAGAGGTATAAGCAGTATAGAGAGAAGTGCTCAGAGGTGTATAAGGAGAGGTATAAGCAGTATAGAGGGAAGTGCTCATAGGCGTAGAAGGAGAGGTATAAGCAGTATAGAGGGAAGTGCTCATGGGTGTATAAGGAGAGGTATTAGCAGTAGAGGGAAGTGCTTATAGGTGTAGAAGGAGAGGTATAAGCAGTATAGAGGGAAGTGCTCATGGGTGTATAGGGAGGGGTATAAGCAGTATAGAGGGAAGTGCTCATGGGTGTATAAGGAGAGGTATTAGCAGTAGAGGGAAGTGCTTATAGGTGTATAAGGAAAGGTATAAGCAGTATAGAGGGAAGTGCTCATAGGTGTATAGGGAGAGGTATAAGCAGTATAGAGGGAAGTGCTCATGGGTGTATAGGGAGGGGTATAAGCAGTATAGAGGGAAGTGCTCATGGGTGTATAAGGAGAGGTATTAGCAGTAGAGGGAAGTGCTTATAGGTGTATAAGGAAAGGTATAAGCAGTATAGAGGGAAGTGCTCATAGGTGTATAGGGAGAGGTATAAGCAGTATAGAGGGAAGTGCTCATGGGTGTATAGGGAGGGGTATAAGCAGTATAGTGGGAAGTGCTCATGCCGCTGTACAGAACACTGGTGAGACCTCACTTGGAGTATTGTGCGCAGTACTGGAGGCCGTATCTCCAGAAGGATATAGATACTCTAGAGAGAGTTCAGAGAAGATACTAAACTAGTACATGGATTGTAGGATAAAACTTACCAGGAAAGGTTACAGGACCTGAACATGTATAGAAGAAAGAAGAGACTGAGGGGATATGATAGAGACTTTTATATATAAAGGGAATCAACACGGTAAAGGAGGAGAGAAGATTTACTGTATATAGGAGAAAAACTAACACAAGAGGACGTATTGTTATATAGAGGACATAGTGTTATATAGAGGACATAGTGTTATATATAGAGGATATAGTGTTATATATAGAGGACATAGTGTGATATATATAGAGGACATGGTGTTATATATAGAGGACATAGTGTTATATAGAGGACATAGTGTTATATATATAGAGGACATGGTGTTATATAGAGGACATAGTGTTATATATAGAGGACATAGTGTTATATAGAGGACATAGTGTTATATATAGAGGACATAGTGTTATATATAGAGGACATAGTGTTATATAGAGGACATAGTGTTATATATAGAGGATATAGTGTTATATAGAGGACATAGTGTTATATATATAGAGGACATAGTGTTATATAGAGGACAGTGTTATATAGAGGACATAGTGTTATATATATAGGAAGTATTACTTTACTGAGAGAGTAGTGGATGCATGGAATAGCCTTCCTGCAGAAGTGGTCGCTGCAAATACAGTGAAGGAGTTTAAACATGCATGGGATAAGCATAAGGCTATCCTTCATATAAGATAGGGATAAGCATAAGGCTATCCTTCATATAAGATAGGGATAAGCATAAGGCTATCCTTCATATAAGATAGGGATAGGTATAAGGCTATCCTTCATATAAGATAGGGATAGGCATAAGGCTATCCTTCATATAAGATAGGGATAGGTATAAGGCTATGCTTCATATAAGATAGGGATAGGTATAAGGCTATCCTTCATATAAGATAGGGATAAGCATAAGGCTATCCTTCATATAAGATAGGGATAGGTATAAGGCTATCCTTCATATAAGATAGGGATAGGTATAAGGCTATGCTTCATATAAGATAGGGATAGGTATAAGGCTATCCTTCATATAAGATAGGGATAGGTATAAGGCTATCCTTCATATAAGATAGGGATAGGTATAAGGCTATGCTTCATATAAGATAGGGATAGGTATAAGGCTGTCCTTCATATAAGATAGGGATAGGTATAAGGCTGTCCTTCATATAAGATAGGGATAGGTATAAGGCTATGCTTCATATAAGATAGGGATAGGTATAAGGCTATCCTTCATATAAGATAGGGATAGGTATAAGGCTATCCTTCATATAAGATCGAGATAGGCATAAGGCTATCCTTCATATAAGATGGATATAGGTATAAGGCTATCCTTCATATAAGATAGGGATAGGTATAAGGCTATCCTTCATATAAGATGGAGATAGGTATAAGGCTATGCTTCATATAATATGGAGATAGGTATAAGGCTATGCTTCATATAATATGGAGATAGGCATAAGGCTATCCTTCATATAATATGGAGATAGTTATAAGGCTATCCTTCATATAAGATAGAGATAGGCATAAGACTATCCTTCATATAAGATAGAGATAGGTATAAGGCTATACTTCATATAAGATAGGGCCAGGGACTATTGATAGTATTCACATTATTGGGCTGACTAGATGGGCCAAATGGTTCTTATCTGCACATTCTATGTTTCTATGACTACAACACTCTCCCATGAAACAAAATGAGATGATGGTTACAGTTCACCTCCTTTTCCTCCCTGCACAATTACCTCTGAACAGGTCATACAGCATGCACACAACACTTTCCCATAAAAAAATTAGATGATGCTTAGAGCTCACCACCTTATCTTCCCTACCGAATGACCACTGTACAGGTCACAGAGCATGCCCACAACACTCTCGTATAGAAATCAATAGGTGATGGTTACTGTTGATCTCCTCCCCCTCCCTATATAATGACCACTGTAGAGGTCACAGAGCATGCCCACAACACTCTCCCTTAAAAAAAAATTAGATGATGCCTACAGCTCCCCTCCTTTCCTACCCTACCAAATGACCACTGATGGTTCATCTCCTCCCCCTCCCCCTCCCTACTCAATGACCACTGTAGAGGTCACAGAGCATGCCCACAACACTCTCCTGTAAAAGTCATCTACAGACTACAGCTTCTTACAGTCCATGTAGCTGCTGTAAAGAAAATCTCTAAACGCTGTTAACAGCAGCCTAGGCAGTATGGCTGCCCCCATAATATTGTACTGAAAATAGAATAAGAAATCAAGAGGAAATTAAAACAATTACATATAACAAAAAAAGAATCTTTCACTTCTTGGTAAGATACATTCTTTTAAGTAACATATTCCTTTTATTCCTAAAATTTGGAAGGTTTTAAGATCCACCCATGCTACCTGTTCACCTAATTCCTCACCCAACTCAATGACCCCCTACACCGGTCACAGAGCATGCCCACAACTCCCACAGAGTCAACTCCAGACTACAGATTCCTATGGTCCATGTGGGTGCTGTATAAAAGCATATTTCTGAATGCTGGGAACTCCAGTTTAGGGAAGATGACAAGTTAGCCCCAGACCCCCCCCCCCCCCCCCCCCCAAAAACATCTCCAAAATTAGTGGACTCCTGCCCCTTTGGTAGTCCTGTTACAGTAAATTCACCAACCTATATAAAGTGGGAGCTATTATGTCCCAAGCTCAAAGATGGAAGGACATCATAGCTATGCCTCAATCATAGGCAGTGTTTTCCAAACCGTGTGTCTCCAGCTGTTGCAAAACTACTACTCCCAGCATGCCCGGACAGCCTTTGGCTGTCCGGGCATGCTGGGAGTAGTAGTTTTGCAACAGCTGGAGGCACCCTGGTTGGGAAACACTGCCGTAGTAAGAGGCTGAAGGCTATCCCTCCATACTGGGAGTTGTCGTTTTGCAACAGCTGGAGGCACCCTGGCTGGAAAACACTGCATTTATGCAAAGTAGCCCTGAAAGCGGAGGGTTGTGGACTGCAACAGGAGGCGGATTTGGGCCCCTTCAGGCCCAGGGGCCCAGGTGCAGTTGCTACTTCTACACCTAATATTGCTACACCTGTAAGTACGCGGTTGCCTTCACGCATAGTATTTTTTATGGGTCCGACACAGATAAAAAAAAATATAATGGAAAGATTCACATCTTTTATCTGTGTTTTTGATCCATTCGTGATTTGGGCAAAAAATACTGACCAAAATACAGAGCAAATACCAGGTGTGAATCCAGTCTTACTATACCTTCTGCAGCATTTTTGTAAAAAAAAAAAAAAAAAAAAAAAAAAAATATATATAATATGTGTGTGTATATATATATATATATATTATATGATTTATTATCTGAAAATATGTATTTTTCTTATTATTTCTTGATTATTTTTATTTTATTTATATTTTTTTTATTTGTATACTATATTACAACGTTATTGCTTCGTAAGTATTGATGTATTAAATCGAGTGAACTTTTTTTTCTAAATAATTTTTTTTATGTCATTTTTTAAAATCTACCACATTTATGTTTTGCTGTAGGCTGCAAACCGACACAACCTTATTTTTTTCCTCCACGATGCAGGTTTTTTTGTTGTTGGTGTTTTATGTTTTTGTTTTTTTTAAAACACTTGTTTTGTTTTACAAGTCATATGATCCTTTCCAGAATATCTATTGAGCTATCTATAGAATTTAGAGGGCGGGGGGGGGGGTCAGAAAAACAACAACATCCATATACACACAGCGTTTTCTCTGCGGAGGGAAAAACGCCAAAATACCTTGAAAAAAAACGCCACAGCCAGAGCGTGCCAAGATTTTAAAAAAAATTGCCACTAAGCGTAGAAACGCAAAAAATAAAAAGAAATAAATAAAAATTAAGAAAACACTCCATGTTAATATGGTGTTTCATATGTTTATAGTTACTTAATTACTTCCAGGTAACATCTGGACGCTGCGTTTTTTGCCTTTAAAATTGTATACATGTCCAAAAACAACATGTATGATATCATTCTTATTTTGTTCCAATTTTTGTATTCAATTTTTCTGGCCACAATGTTTTTGGCTTAAAAAAAAAAAAATAAAAAAAAAATGTGGGGGCATTTTTAGGTCATTTTTAAGGAGTATACAAATTTTTTTTTGTTTTTTTTTTAACAAAAATGCCTTGTCTAATTTCGTCCTTATTTTTTATTTTTGTATTCGATTTTTTTTCCCCGCCTTTTATTTATCACTCTCCAGAAAATTCAGATTCAGGAAGGGTTAAACACAAAGCAATTTTATTTTTATTTTTTTATATGGTTCCAGCATCCAAAACCTAAGTAAAAGAAGGGGGTTGACTTCCATTACTTGGGCCCTTTATGCAATTTTAAAAAATGTTATAAATTTTTTTCCTTTTACAAAAAAAAAACAATTTTTGCATTCGATTTTTCACGTTTTTTTTTTTTTTTTCATGCTGTTTTATAAATCATTCCCCAGAAAAGTCCGTCTCCTGAGGGGTTAAACACAAAGCTATGTTTTTAATGTTTTTTTTTTTTCATATATGGTTCCAGATGGCAGCATCTTTTGTATTTCCCTATATAAGAGAAGAGGTCGGTGGCCATTATTTGGGCCCTTTATACCATTCTGAGCAACATGAAAAAAAGTAAGGAAGAAAAAAAAAGAAAACAACAAAAAAAAAACAACAAATAATCGTCACGGCGCTTTGTAGCCTGTAGCGCTGTACACGGGTCATTCTCTCTAGTCGGTCGATTCCTCGTAAAATCCTCTGCGGAGCATGGGAAGAGAGGAGAACAAAGGGGCCCGAGCCCTCGTCTGACCACCCCAGCTGCCTCTTCTTCTCCGTCGCCAATGTTTTCTCGCCGAACCCCCCTCCTCCCCTTTAATTTCGGATCCAGAAAGTGACAATGCGGCCACCGCAGAGCAGACGCAGCGTGTGCACGGGATCGGGAAGACGTCTTTGATGTTTAATGAGAATTTAATTCCAGCTCCCTGTGAAGTCCTTGGTCCTTGCCAAGTCCCTTGTCTCCTTATTTATAGGGCGTAGAAGGAGACTCATCCTGGTAATAAACGCGATAAAAAATGGCGGGGCCCCCCGAGGTCTGATTTATACAGAAAACACTTTGGTCTTCGCGACGTCTGACAGAAAGACAACGGGTAACAAGGCGACGACCCTGCAGCTGTAAAACAGAATATACTGCCGAACACCATGAGAATCCCTTATAATGAGGACTTAGGAGAAAACATAGGTCCTTAGGGCAGTGGTCTCTAATCCATGGCCAACCAACTACTGAGAAACTAGAACTCCCAGCATGCCCTGACAGCCGCAGGCTGTCAGGGCATGCTGGGAGTTATAGTTTCCCAGTAGCTGGATAACCACTATTTAAAGGGCTACTCTGGGGGGAAAACAAATTTTTATATATATTTTTTATTTTCAAATCAACTGGTGCCAGAAAGTTCTACAGATTTGAAAATTACTTCTATAAAAAAAAAAAATCTTAAAGGGGTACTCCGGTGGAAATTTTATTTATTTTATTTTATTTTTTTTAAAATCAACTGGTGCCAGAAAGTTAAACAGATTTGTAAATTACTTCTATTAAAGAAAAATAAAAAATCTTTAATCCTTCCAGTACTTATTAGCTGCTGAATACTACAGAGGAAATTATTTTCTTTTTGGAACACAGAGCTCTCTGCTGACATCATGAACACAGTGCTCTCTGCTGACATCTCTGTCCATTTTAAGAACTGTCCAGAGTAGGAGAATAGAATCCCCAGAGAAAACATATGCTGCTCTGGACAGTTCCTAAAATGGACAGAGATGTCAGCAGAGAGCGCTGAGCTCGTGATGTCAGCAGAGAGCTCTGTGTTCCAAAAAGAAAAGAATTTCCTCTGTAGTATTCAGCAGCTAATAAGTACTGGAAGGATTAAGATTTTTTAATAAAAGTAATTTACAAATCTGTTTAACTTTCTGGCACCAGCTGATTTAAAAAAAATAAATAAATAAAAAAGTTTTCCCCCGGAGTACCCCTTTAACCCTTCCAGTACTTATCAGCGGCTGTATGCTCCAGAGATAGTTGTGTAGTTCTTTCCAGTCTGACCACAGTGCTCTCTGCTGACACCTCTGTCCATGTCAAGAACTGTCCAGAGCAGTATAGGTTTGCTGTGGAGATTTGCTCCTGCTCTGGACAGTTCCTGACACGGACAGAGGTGTCAGCAGAGAGCACTGTGGTCAGACTGGAAAGAACTACACAACTTCCTCTGGAGCATACAGCAGCTGATAAGTACTGGAAGGATTAAGCTTTTTAAATAGAATAATTTACAAATCTGTTTAACTTTCTGGCACCAGTTGGTTGGAATTTTTTCCCCTTTAAGACCATCTATCATCTCTCTAGGACCAACAATTGATTTTTATCTATTGTAATTTCTTATTTCACCTGTGGTGTCACTGTAGGAAAATGAATACTTGGGTTATCCCATAGATCCCAGGTGATCGCTTTAGGACCCCCCCCCCCCTCCCCCCAGCGAGCATAAGTTCGGAACTCCGTTACGTTATAACTTCATTCGATTGTTTCACTTCAACTCAGTCAATCTGTTTCTAGAAAAACTGGGTGACAACCAATATGGCCAAGGTTACATTTACCAGCAGGTTGTCACCTGGACCTTCCTAGACTTGAGATTGTCCAAGATGAAAAAAAGACCTTGCTTTTTTTTTTTTCAGAAACAGCGCCTCTGTTGTCCATGGGTTGTGTCTGGTATTGCAGCTCAGCTCCATTCACTGAAGGTGTATCTTAAAGTTCACATAACTTCTGACATGTCCTAGAGACATCGGTGGGGGTCTGCTCATTTATTTTTATTTATTTCTATAGCGCCTACAGATTCTGCAGCGCTTTAAGAATGGACAATAATCCATCCTACCTAGGCTGACCATATTTCCTTGAGACAAAACAGGACATTTGTATAGCAAAACCGGGACTGGGGTTATATATAGTTGTGGGCTCCTGTGCTGGCTCCATATAAATGTAAGTCCCAATACTGCCCCCATATATAGTTGTAGGCCCCTATACTGCCCCCATATATAGTTGTAGGCCCCTATACTGCCCCCATATATAGTTGTAGGCCCCTATACTGTCCCAATATATAGTTGTAGGCCCTTATACTGCCCCCATATATATAGTTGTAGGCCCCTATACTGACCCCATATATAGTTGTAGGCCCCTATACTGCCCCCATATATAGTTGTAGGCCCTTATACTGCCCCCATATATATAGTTGTAGGCCCCTATACTGACCCCATATATAGTTGTAGGCCCCTATACTGCCCCCATATATATAGTTGTAGGCCCCTATACTGCCCCCATATATAGTTGTAGGCCCTTATACTGCCCCCATATATATATATATAGTTGTAGGCCCCTATACTGACCCCATATATAGTTGTAGGCCCCTATACTGCCCCCATATATATAGTTGTAGGCCCCTATACTGCCATCATATATAGTTGTAGGCCCATATACTGTCCAAATATATTGTTGTAGCCCCCTATACTGTCCCAATATATAGTTGTAGGCCCCTATACTGCCCCAATGTATAGTTGTAGGCCCCTATACTGCTCCCATATATAGTTGTAGGCCCCTATACTGCCCCAATATATAGTTGTAGGCCCCTATACTGCTCCCATATATATATAGTTAAGCCCCTATACTGCCCCCATATATAGTTGTAGGCCCCTATACTGCCCCAATATATAGTTGTAGGCCCCTATACTGCCCCCATATATAGTTGTAGGCCCCTATACTGCCCCAATATATAGTTGTAGGCCCCTATACTGCCCCAATATATAGTTGTAGGCCCCTATACTGCTCCCATATATAGTTGTAGGCCCCTATACTGCCCCACTATATAGTTGTAGGCCCCTATACTGCTCCCATATATATATATATATAGTTAAGCCCCTATACTGCCCCCATATATAGTTGTAGGCCCCTATACTGCTCCCATATATAGTTGTAGGCCCCTATACTGCTCCCATATATATATATATATATATATATATATATATAGTTAAGCCCCTATACTGCCCCCATAAATAGTTGTAGCCCCTATACTGCCCCAATATATCATTTTAGCCCCCTATACTGCCCCAATATATAGTTGTAGGCCCCTATACTGCCCCCTTATATAGTTGTAGGCCCCCATACTGCCCCAATATATAGTTGTAGGCCCCTATACTGCCCCAATATATAGTTGTAGCTCCCTATACTGCTCCCATATATATATATATATATATATATATATATAGTTAAGCCCCTATACTGCCCCCTTATATAGTTGTAGCCCCCTATACTGCCCCCATAAATAGTTGTAGCCCCCTATACTGCCCCCATATATAGTTGTAGCCCCCTATACTGCCCCCATATATAGTTGTAGCCCCCTATACTGCCCCCATATATAGTTGTAGGCCCCTATACTGTCCCCATATATAGTTTTAGCCCCCTCTTTCCTCTACGCCCCCATATTTAGTTGTAGTCCACTATACTGCCCCCATATAGAGTTGTAGGCCCCTATACCGCTCCCATATAGAGTTGTAGGCCCCTATACTGCTCCCATATAGAGTTGTAGGCCCCTATACTGCCCCCCATATATAGTTGTAGGCTCCTATACTGCTCCCATATATAGTTGTAGCCCCCTATACTGCCCCCATAAATAGTTGTAGCCCCCTATACTGCCCCCATATAGAGTTGTAGGCCCCTATACTGCCTCATGTATAGTTGTAGATCCCATACTGACCCCATATGTACTTGTAGGCTCCTATACCATCCCATATATGTTTTTTTGCCCCCTCTTTCCTCTACGCCCCCATATTTAGTTGCAGTCCACTATACTGCCCCCATATATAGCTGTTGGCCTCTATACTGCTGCACTATATAGTTATAGGCTCCCTTTGTGCCCCCATATAGTCGGAGCCCTCTGTGCACCCATATTTAGTAGTAGGCCACCCCATACTGCCCCATATATAGCTGTAGGCCCTTATACAGTTATAGGCCCTCTCTGTGGCCCTATATATTTATAGGTCCCCTTTCCTCTATGCCCCCAGATATAGTAGTAGATAGGCAATAACTGAGCCATAGCAGTTAGCCCCCGGACCTACTGGAGCACTGAAGGTGATGTGGCCGGTAGTTTACCGTCCCGGTGCCTGCTCCTTTGGGCCGCAATGCCAGAGGGTTACTCATCACAAGTATCGGCAACAAAATTGATACGTTAAATAAAAAGATGGGACAACAATAAACAAAAAACTGAACAGATGTTTCTGGGAAAGCTGGGTGACGGACAATACATTCTCATTGAGCACTTCAACAGGCATGTTGGGCTATGTTTACAAGGAGCATTACACACAAGGATAAGTGGCAGGTGACCTCCGGCTGTCCGGGCATGCTGAGAGTTGTAGTTTTGCAACAGCTGGAGGCACCCTGGTTGGGAAACAATGGTATTTTGGCACAGAACATAGCCTTATAGTGAACATAGCCTTATAGTGAACATAGCCTCATAGTGAACATAGCCTTAAAGTGAACAGAGCCTTACAGTGAACAGAGCCTAATAGTGAACATAGCCTTATAGTGAACATAGCCTTATAGTGAACATAGCCTTATAATGAACATAGCCTAATAGTGAGCATAACCTTATAGTGAACATAGCATAATAGTGAACATAGCCTAATAGTGAAACATAGCCTTATAATGAACATAGCCTAATAGTGAACAGAGCCTTATAGTGAACATAGCCTAATAGTGAACATAGCCTTATAGTGAACATAGCCTAATAGTGAACATAGCCTTATAGTGAACATAGCCTTACAGTGAACATAGCCTAATAGTGAACATAGCCTAATAGTGAACATAGCCTTACAGTGAACATAGCCTTGTAGTGAACATAGCCTTATAGTGAACATAACCTAATAGTGAACATAGCCTTATAGTGAACATAGCCTTATAGTGAACATAGCCTTATAGTGAACATAGCCTTATAGTGAACATAGCTTTATAATAAACATAGCCTAATAGTGAGCATAACCTTATAGTGAACATAGCATAATAGTGAACATAGCCTAATAGTGAAACATAGCCTTATAATGAACATAGCCTAATAGTGAACATAGCCTTATAAAGAACATAGCCTAATAGTGAACATAGCCTTACAGTGAACATAGCCTAATAGTGAACATAGCCTTATAGTGAACATAGCCTTACAGTGAACATAGCCTTATAGTGAACATAGCCTTATAGTGAACATAACCTAATAGTGAACATAGCCTTATAGTGAACATAGCCTTACAGTGAACATAGCCTTATAGTGAACATAGCCTTACAGTGAACATAGCCTAATAGTGAACATAGCCTTATAGTGAACATAGCCTTATAGTGAACATAGCCTCATAGTGAACATAGCCTTAAAGTGAACAGAGCCTTACAGTGAACAGAGCCTAATAGTGAACATAGCCTTATAGTGAACATAGCCTTATAGTGAACATAGCCTTATAATGAACATAGCCTAATAGTGAGCATAACCTTATAGTGAACATAGCATAATAGTGAACATAGCCTAATAGTGAAACATAGCCTTATAATGAACATAGCCTAATAGTGAACAGAGCCTTATAGTGAACATAGCCTAATAGTGAACATAGCCTTATAGTGAACATAGCCTTACAGTGAACATAGCCTAATAGTGAACATAGCCTAATAGTGAACATAGCCTTACAGTGAACATAGCCTTGTAGTGAACATAGCCTTATAGTGAACATAACCTAATAGTGAACATAGCCTTATAGTGAACATAGCCTTATAGTGAACATAGCCTTATAGTGAACATAGCCTTATAGTGAACATAGCTTTATAATGAACATAGCCTAATAGTGAGCATAACCTTATAGTGAACATAGCATAATAGTGAACATAGCCTAATAGTGAAACATAGCCTTATAATGAACATAGCCTAATAGTGAACATAGCCTTATAATGAACATAGCCTAATAGTGAACATAGCCTTACAGTGAACATAGCCTAATAGTGAACATAGCCTTATAGTGAACATAGCCTTACAGTGAACATAGCCTTATAGTGAACATAGCCTTATAGTGAACATAACCTAATAGTGAACATAGCCTAATAGTGAACATAGCCTTACAGTGAACATAGCCTTATAGTGAACATAGCCCTACAGTGAACATAGCCTAATAGTGAACATAGCCTTATAGTGAACATAGCCTTATAGTGAACATAACCTTATAGTGAACATAGCCTTAAAGTGAACATAGCCTTACAGTGAACATAGCCTAATAGTGAACATAGCCTTATAGTGAACATAGCCTTATAGTGAACATAGCCTTATAGTGAACATAGCCTTACAATGAACATAGCCTTATAGTGAACATAGCCTTATAGCGAACATAACCTTATAGTGAACATAGCCTTAAAGTGAACGTAGCCTAATAGTGAACATAGCCTTATAGTGAACATAGCCTTATAGTGAACATAGCCTAATAGTGAACATAGCCTTATAGTGAACATAGCCTAATAGTGAACATAGCCTTACAGTGAACATAGCCTAATAGTGAACATAGCCTTATAGTGAACATAGCCTTATAGTGAACATAGCCTTATAGTGAACATAGCCTTATAGCGAACATAGCCTTAAAGTGAACATAGCCTTATAGTGAACATAGCCTTATAGTGAACATAGCCTTATAGTGAACATAGCCTTATAGTGAACATAGCCTTATAGCGAACATAGCCTTAAAGTGAACATAGCCTTATAGTGAACATAGCCTTATAGTGAACATAGCCTAATAGTGAACATAGCCTTACAGTGAACATAGCCTTATAGTGAACATAGCCTTATAGTGAACATAGCCTTATAGTGAACATAGCCTTATAGTGAACATAGCCTTAAAGTGAACATAGCCTTATAGTGAACATAGCCTTATAGTGAACATAGCCTAATAGTGAACATAGCCTAATAGTGAACATAGCCTTATAGTGAACATAGCCTTATAGTGAACATAGCCTTATAGTGAACATAGCCTTATAGTGAACATAGCCTAATAGTGAACATAGCCTAATAGTGAACATAGCCTAATAGTGAACATAGCCTTATAGTGTAAGGGAGAGATTTATTAAAACCTGTGTAGAGGAAGAGTGGTGCAGTTGCCCATAGCAACCAATCATATTGCTTCTTTCAGAGGCCTTTTTAAAAATGAAAGTAGCAATATAATTGGTTGCTATGGGTAACTGCACCGCTCTTCCCCTGCACAGACTTTGATAAATTTACCCCTAAGATTTTAGGCAAGCTGTATTGGTGACCCTACACCAGTGTTCTGCAACCTCAAGCAATTGCAAAACTACAACCCCCACCTTGGACAGCGCCAAAGGGATGCATGATGGGAGTTGTAGTTTTGCAACAGCTGTAGATTTACAGGGCTGTCTATAGTTTTGTAGCATCTGTAGAGCCACAGGGCTATCTGGGCATGATGGGAGTTGTAGTGTTTCAACAGCTGTAGAGCCAAAACAGCTGTAAACTGTGCTGTCCATGTGTGTTGTCCTGGTACCGTATTGCATACCGTACCTTGTATGGTGGTCCCCAAAGTCAGAGTTACTACGCTCAGGTAGGGTCCCCCAGGTGGGATAATCCCTAGTCACCTCTCTTCTACTCTAATTTCATAGTGTTTATATGTACATATATAATAATAATGTATATTTAATATAATGTATAGTATACTTACCTTGTTTAGCGTTGCAGGACCTTCGGTCGTGTGACTATGTTAATTCCTCTATGGTATGTTAGAGGACCTTTGGAGGTCCTTGGGTCACATGCTACCCATAATTCTGTGTAAAGGTAATTGACAGCAGTAATGAACCAATTAGCGTTAGTCCAGCCCCTGCCCATATACGGGAGCTGTAGCCAATTATCGCTCTCTTGGATTGCTGCTCTCGTGGATGCCGGACTAGCAGGACGGATCTGCACAACTTTCAAAGACACGCTAGGCCAGAAAACCTACCGGCCTCAGCCTAAACTAAACCGTGAGTTCTAAACTAATCCCCGCTAAAGCTAGCGTGACTACTGGACCGAAACTAAATCCCCTAAATCCAGTGGATCAGCGCATATCAGTCTACGGACTCTAAATTGCTTAATGTCCCAACCTTTGTCAATCTCCAAGAGACTTTGCCTGTATAGAGTCTGTTCCTGTTATGAAGCTTGCATAAAATCTTCAGTAAAAGTTCCAACTGTTTTCAGCAAACTCTCCGGTTGTGGACATTCAATTATTCTCTACCTCCCTATCGCTCTTGGGAAGGGTGGAGGTAGGACAAGCATTACAGAGGAGCCCTCACCCTGGCGTCACGAATAACAAGGTTTAACCCTTTAATTACCGCACAGCTACACCCCCTATACCCTACTCCCCCAGGCTATCACACATGCATAATAGGAATTGTAGTTTTGCAACAGCTGTAGAACCGCTGCGCTGTCTGGGAATGATGGGAGTTGTAGTTTTGCAACAGCCGGAGAGCGACAGGTTGGAAAGCTCTGGTATACGTTTTTCACCTATCGCAGTATGGCTTTCCTTCACCTGGGGCAAAGGTTCAGGTCACCCTATACAAGTGGTCCTCACCCTGCGGACCTCCAGATGTTGCAAAACTACAACTCCCAGCATGCCCGGACAGCCAACGGCTGTCCGGGCATGCTGGGAGTTGTAGTTTTGCAACATCTGGAGGTCAGCAGGTTGAAGATCACTATACCCTGCTCAATGCAAAATGTTTCGGTGAACCCTCCCCCTTGCCTGGCACCCAGCACCCCGACACATGCTGCACCATAGGCCGTGCCTTACAGTTCCCACTCTCTGTATTCAGGGATCACATTCAGGATGATGGATTCCGAGGGTCCTCAGTGAACCGAAAACGTGTGATCTGATGACTTCCAGATAGAGAACGGTGTTTAATGTTTAATAAAACATTTATATAAGGTGATATAACACAGGGGGCAATGAATGGATGAGCACTAGGGGGGGCTGGAGAGCAGGCAGAGTGGTGCCAGGATGCGGTGCCAGCTGGGTGGAAGGCTGGTGACTGCAGCAGCTGTGCAAGCCTGGCAGAAGTCTCAGTACATTGGAGAGCACCCAAGGGAAGGAGGCGCTCTAGCCAAATAAGTCGAGCAGCAGGGAAGGAATAAATTGGAGAGAAGGAAATGAAAAGGAAACATCACAATGATTAATGACATTAATTTACATGTGAATCTGGAGCACAATTTATATCAGCAGATTGTACCCGGGTCTGTTCATGCCAGGATACACCGCGTTCCAGATACCCCCGTATCGTCACTATCATCCCCACTGGATCCTTTACACTACCTGACGCCTAGTTATAATCCATATTATGGTCCCTTCATATCTTAATCCCCTCCCCCCCCACTACCCCCCTCCTTGGCTATAAGTTGGCACACACAGGTGGGTACATCTCCAGTCCTGGGTTCATGCCCAGTGGGACCAGCTTGGTGGAACTATGCAAATCAGATGGCCCGTTTCCAACCTGCATCAATTTTTTTCGGATAACATATTTGGTGACAATGTGTCTTTCAATTTTCCTCCCATTATCGTTATTAGTGGCATTGGTTTTTTTTTTACGAGGTGCCAGCTCCGCTCTGGAGGAATGCGGCTCCCCTGGATGGAGATAGCGATGCAAAGGGGGGGGGGGAATTGATTGTAAGGGTGTGTTCACACAGGACTTGGATTTAATGGGTTAGAAAAACATGGCCGCTGTCTTCTAAAAGGGGTACTCAGAGTTTGGAACAAACTGTTCCCAAAGCTGGAGCCGGCGCCGGGAGCTTGTGACGTCATAGCCACGCCCTCTCATGATGTCACGCCCCGCCAACTTCTGGGGATTCCGCAAGTGGAAATCAAGAAGTGTGAATGGGAGTGCGGAATCCCATAGAAGTCTATGGGCCTTAGGCTTGGTTCACACTGTGGAATTTCTGGGCAGAATTTCTGCCGGAGATCAAGCCGGCGGCACTAGGACCGCACGGACTGCATTGCCGTCCCCACAGATGGCAATGCATTTCTGAGCAGATCTCCCAAAAGATCCACCCAGAAATGCATTGCAGTCTATGGGGACGGCAATGCAGTCTGCTCGGTCCTAGCGCCGCCAGCTCCATCTCTGGCAGAAATTCTGCCCAGAAATTCTGCAGTGTGAACCCAGCCTTAATTTGAGGTGGAATTCCGCAAGTGGATATTCTGCCATGTAAATAGACCCTTAGGCTAGGTTCACACTGTGGAATTTCTTCGGCTCGATCTCCGGCAGAAAATCTGTCCAGAAATTCTGCAGTGTGAATCCAGCCTTAGACCGGCCCATCTGGCTCCAACAACCACGTTACATTTAAAGTCACTTAAATCCCCTTTTATCCCCATTTTGAATTACAGCAAGTTGTCTTGACCGCATCTACTTGCCTAAATGTATTGAGTTGTTGTCGTGTGATAGGTGTGGCCAGTAAATTAAAAAATAATAATAAATATATACATACAACAACCAGTTCAATTGCAAACAGTGTAGCGCAGAGATTTCCTTAGAGCTCAGTCCCCAGACATAAATACAGTTTCTTCAGATTTGTAGTGAGTTTGTAATTGGCAGGAAGAGGAATGACCCCGCTTGTATTACAGCGCTCATTACACGTCTGCAGGATCAAGTCACCGCCCGGGATCTTATTACTGTCTGACGGGAAATCAGCTCCATGATCTGCAGCAGGCGCAGCCTTGTCATCTGTCTGCGGGGGGGGGTAATGAGACTGTACATTCCAATAGAAGGACACAGAGAAGACTGTGTACAGTACTGGTCAGACCGCACATAGAAGACTGTGTACAGTACTGGTCAGACCACAACATGGAATACTGTGTTCAGTACTGGTCAGACCACACATAGAATACTGTGTACAGTACTGGTCAGACCACAACATGGAATACTGTGTTCAGTACTGGTCAGACCACACATAGAATACTGTGTACAGTACTGGTCAGACCACACATAGAATACTGTGTACAGTACTGGTCAGACCACACATGGAATACTGTGTACAGTACTGGTCAGACCACAACATGGAATACTGTGTTCAGTACTGGTCAGACCACACATAGAATACTGTGTACAGTACTGGTCAGACCACACATAGAATACTATGTACAGTACTGGTCAGACCACACATAGAATACTGTGTTCAGTACTGGTCAGACCACACATAGAATACTGTGTACAGTACTGGTCAGACCACACATAGAAGACTGTGTACAGTACTGGTCAGACCACACATAGAATACTGTGTACAGTACTGGTCAGACCACACATAGAATACTGTGTACAGTACTGGTCAGACCACACATAGAATACTATGTACAGTACTGGTCAGACCACACATAGAATACTGTGTACAGTACTGGTCACACCACACATAGAATACTGTGTACAGTACTGGTCAGACCGCACCTAGAATACTGTGTACAGTACTGGTCAGACCACACATAGAATACTGTGTACAGTACTGGTCAGACCACACATAGAATACTGTGTACAGTACTGGTCAGACCACACATAGAATACTGTGTACAGTACTGGTCACACCACACATAGAATACTGTGTACAGTACTGGTCAGACCACACATAGAATACTGTGTACAATACTGGTCAGACCGCACATAGAAGACTGTGTACAGTACTGGTCAGACCACACATGGAATACTGTGTGCAGTACTGGTCAGACCACACATAGAATATTGTGTACAGTACTGGTCAGACCACACATAGAATACTGTGTACAGTACTGGTCAGACCACACATAGAATACTGTGTACAGTACTGGTCAGACCACACATAGAATACTGTGTACAGTACTGGTCACACCACACATAGAATACTGTGTACAGTACTGGTCAGACCGCACAAAGAATACTGTGTACAGTACTGGTCAGACCGCACATAGAATACTGTGTACAGTACTGGTCAGACCACACATAGAATACTGGGTACAGTACTAGTCAGACCGCACATAGAATACTGTGTACAGTACTGGTCAGACCACACATAGAATACTGTGTACAGTACTGGTCAGACCGCACATAGAATACTGTGTACAGGACTGGTCAGACCACACATAGAATACTGGGTACAGTACTAGTCAGACCGCACATAGAATACTGTGTACAGTACTGGTCAGACTGCACATAGAATACTGTGTACAGTACTGGTCAGACCACACATAGAATACTGTGTACAGTACTGGTCAGACCACACATGGAATACAGTGTACAGTACTGGTCAGACCACACATAGAATACTGTGCACAGTACTGGTCAGACCACACATGGAATACTGTGCACAGTACTGGTCAGACCACACATGGAATACTGTGCACAGTACTGGTCAGACCACACATGGAATACTGTGCACAATACTGGTAAGACCACACATGGAATACTGTGCACAGTACTGGTCAGACCACACATGGAATACAGTGTACAGTATTGGTCAGACCACACATGGAATACTGTGTACAGTACTGGTCAGACCACACATGGAATACTGTGTACAGTACTGGTCAGACCACACATAGAATACTGTGTACAGTACTGGTCAGACCACACATGGAATACTGTGTACAGTACTGGTCAGACCACACATAGAATACTGTGCACAGTACTGGTCAGACCACACATGGAATACTGTGCACAGTACTGGTCAGACCACACATAGAATACTGTGTACAGTACTGGCCAGATCACACATAGAATACTGTGTACAATACTGGTCAGACCACACATGGAATACTGTGTACAGTACTGGTCAGACCACACATAGAATACTGTGTACAGTACTGGTCAGACCAGTTTTCTGAATCGGGAGAAATTGGGCTTCAAATTTTGAGGGGTATTTTCTGCTTTTACCCTTTTTAAAAATGTAAACATTTTGGGAAAACAAGCATTTTAGGTAAAAAAAAATTTTTTTTTACATATGCAAAAGTCGTGAATCACCTGTGGGGTATTAAGGTTCACTTTACCCCTTGGTAAGTTCCCAGAGGGGTCTAGTTTCCAAAATGGTATGCCATGTGGTTTCTTTTTTGCTGTCCTGGCACCATAGGGGCTTCCTAAATGCGGCATGCCCCCCAAAAACCATTTGTCGCTCCTTCCCTTCTGAGCCCTCTACTGCGCCCGCCGAACACTTTACATAGACATATGAGGTATGTGCTTACTCAAGAGAAATTGGGTTTCAAATACAAGTAAAAATTTTCTCCTTTTTACCCCTTGCAAAAATTCAAAAATTGGGTCTACAAGAACATGCGAATGTAAAAAATGAAGATTTTGAATTTTCTCCTTCACTTTGCTTCACTTTCTGTGAAACACCTAAAGGGTTAATACACTTACTGAATGTCATTTTGAATACTTTGGGGGGTTTAGTTTTTATAATGGGGTCTTTTATGGGGTATTTCTAATATGAAGACCCTTCAAATCCACTTCAAAACTGAACTGGTCCATGAAAAATAGCGAGTTTGAAAATTTTGTGAAAAATTTCAAAATTGCTGCAGAATTTGAAGCCCTCTGGTGTCTTCCAAAAGTAAAAACTCATAAATTTTATGATGCAAACATAAAGTAGACATATTGTTTATGTGAATCCAAAAAATATATATTTTGAATATCCATTTTCCTTACAAGCAGAGAGCTTCAAAGTTAGAAAAATTCAAAATTTTCATTTTTTTCATCAAATTTTGGGATTTTTCACCAAGAAAGGATGCAAGTTACCATCAAATTTTACCACTAAGTTAAAGTAGAATATGTCACGAAAAAACAATCTCGGAATCAGATTGATAACTAAAAGCATTCCAGAGTTATTAAAGGGAACCAATCATCAGATTTTACCCTATATAACACTTGGCAAAGCGTTATATAGGGTAAAATCTTAATTTTCACCATTCCCGGGGGACGCTCCTGCCCCCAGGGATGGTGAAGATATGAAGTTATAAACTAGTCACCGCTGCCCCCGTAAGTAGTCACCTGGGCGGGGAGCTCCTCTCACCTACTCCCGTTCTTCGGCCGGCAGCGACGCCCCCTCCGCTTGATTGATGGGCCGCGTCATTGTTCCGCTCACTGAACAGACGGAGCAGAGTGATGACGCGGCCCATCAATCAAGCGGAGGGGGCGTCGCTCCCGGCCGAAGAACGGGAGTAGATGAGAAGAGCTCCCCGCCCAGGTGACTACTTACGGGGGCAGCGGTGACTAGTTTATAACTTCATATCTTCACCATCCCTGGGGGCAGGAGCATTCCCCGGGAATGGTGAAAATTAAGATTTTACCCTATATAACGCTTTGCCAAGCGTTATATAGGGTAAAATCTGATGATTGGTTCCCTTTAATGTTTAAAGTGACAGTGGTCAGATTTGCAAAAAACGCTCTGGTCCTTAAGGTGTAAAATGGCCTGGTCCTTAAGGGGTTAAAGCGGTATTCCAGGAAAAAACTTTTTTATATATATCAACTGGCTCCAGAAAGTTAAACAGATTTGTAAATTACTTCTATTAAAAAATCTTAATCCTTTCAGTACTTATGAGCTTCTGAAGTTTAGGTTGTTCTTTTCTGTCTAAGTAATCTCTGATGACACGTGTCTCGGGAACCGCTCAGTTTAGAAGAGGTTTGCTATGGGGATTTGCTTCTAAACTGGGCGGTTCCCGAGACACGTGTCATCAGAGAGCACTTAGACAGAAAAGAACAGCCTTAACTTCAGAAGCTCATAAGTACTGAAAGGATTAAGATTTTTAATAGAAGTAATTTACAAATCTGTTTAACTTTCTGGAGCCAGTTGATATATATAAAAAAGTTTTTTCCTGGAATACCCCTTTAATGTAACTCTATAAGACTAACTGAGTAGTGTTGGGTGCGAATATTTGCATTTCGAATTTTTATTGCGAATATCGCAAATTTGTGAATATTGCGAATATATTCGCTATATATTCGAAATTATGAATATTCACTTTTTTCCCGCATATTCCTTCTTTTCACTTGTGCGCCAATTAGAATGATGCAAATACACTTGTCAGAGGTTATCAACAACATCCTTAGCAACCAATAGTTAAGTTGCCCACCCCCCTCACTGTTTTCTTCCTCGAATACGCGAATATAATGAATCTGCTAAATTCGCCATTATAGGACAAATATTCGTCTATATATTCGCGAAATATCGCAAATTCAAATATGGCCAATTCCGCTCATCACTATAACTGAGTGTGTGGTAAAGTTACATTGAGAAAGTCACTTCTGGTCTTCACAGTAAGCGCCGTGTGAATCGGCAGGACAGAGGGGGAGCGAGGCAGCCATGTACCCTCACCTCGCTTGTGCTGGAAGGATAAAATACTATTTCGTCCAGAGTATATGTTCTACCTACGCGCCACTTCAGATTATTTACTGCGTTCTTGGGGTGTTACTTTGCTTTCTACACAAATGCGAAGATAATCCAGTACAGTGACCCCCCCCGACCTACAATGGCCCCGACATACGATCATTTCAACATGCGATGGCCTCTCAGAGGCAGCATCAACATACGATGCTTTTGTATGTCGGAGCCATCGCATAAACGGCTATCCGGCAGCGCAGACTACTTTAGCTGCCGCCGGATTGCCATTTACGGTGCCCCGCGTGGTCCGGTGATGATCACTTACCTGTCCCCGGCTCTCGGGACCGTTCTCTTTAGGATCCCCTGCATCGCCGTCACTCTCCTTCGTCGTCATCACGTCGCCGCGCACGCCGTCCCGTCATCCAATAGGAGCGGAGTGTGCAGCGACGTGATGACAGCGATGAAGAGCGACAATCCCGGGCAGCAGAGACGGTCCGGAGCGACGGGGACACCCCAGGGACGAGGCTACAGCGATGGAGGGCGACATCCAGGGCAGTGGTGACGGTTCGGAGCGGCGGGGACGGGTGAGTATAACGTCCTACACATTGCACGGATCCCTCAACATACGATGGTTTCAACTAACGATGGTTCATTTGGAACGAATTATCATCGTATTTTGAGGGACCACTGTATTATCTGGACCTGTTATATATAGTTCAAGGGTCTTATAGACAGACAGCTGATTCTGCACCACTAATGACCATGGGGAACATTTATGAAACATTGCTATTGGTGTCCATTTTTTAGTAATTTTTTTTTTTCAACTACTGTTTGGCTTACGTGCGACAAATTTGTCGCACGTAAGCCAAACAGTAGTTGAAAAAAAAATTACTAAAAAATGCAAAAGCGGGAAAATCCCTCCACGTAAGCAAACGCTGCGAGGTAAGCGCCAGAGATTGCTCTGTTGTTCCCGCGTTAGCTAAAGAGGCGGTTCTCTGCTGTCCTCACTTGTTTCTCGGGATCATAATCATCCAGCGTTGCCTAACCCGTTGCGATGGCACAAGTAGGTGGTAAGAGGAGGTTCAGATCCAAACACATTTCCCAGCCTAGTGCCGCAGAAGAAATATTACAAAGTATGTCGTCCGCCATTGCCACAACCCAACCTGTAGGAGACTCTATTCCGCCAAACTCACCCAATAAATTTGGCAAAGATATTTTGAGGGGTTATCCAGGAAAAAAACTTTTTTTTATTTTTATCAACTGGCTCCAGAAAGTTAAACAGATTTGTAAATCACTTTTATTAAAAAATCTTAATCCTTCCAATAATTATCAGCTGCTGAAGTTGAGTTGTTCCTTTCTGTCTGGCAACAGTGCTCTCTGCTGACATCTCTGCTTGTCTCGGGAACTGGGAGTAGAAGAGGTTTGCTATGGGGATTTGCTTCTACTCTGGACAGTACCCGAGACAGGTGTCATCGGAGAGCACTTAGACAGAAAAGTAGTTTTAACACACTTTCATTAAAAAAAGAATACCATTTATAAAAGAGGACAATTCATTTTAGAGAATGTAAATTTAAAGGGGTACTCCGGTGGAAAACTTTTTTTTTTTTTTTAAATCAAATGGTGCCAGAAAGTTAAAAAGATTTGTAAATTACTTCTATTAAAAAAATTTTAATCCTTCCAGTACTTATCAGCTGCTGAATACTACAGAGGAAATTATTTTCTTTTTGGAACACAGAGCTCTCTGCTGACATCACGAGCACAGTGCTCTCTGCTGACATCTCTGTCCATTTTAGGAACTGTCCAGAGCAGCATAGGTTTGCTGCGGGGATTTTCTCCTACTCTGGACAGTTCTTAAAATCGACAGTGATGTCAGCAGAGAGCACTGTGCTCGTGATGTCAGCAGAGAGGTCTGTGTTCCAAAAAGAAATACATTTCCTCTGTAGTATTCAGCAGCTAATAAGTACTGGAAGGATTAAGATTTTTTTTAATAGAAGTCATTTACAAATCTGTTTAACTTTTTGGCACCAGTTGATTTAAAAAAAATAAATAAGTTTTCCACCAGAGTACCCCTTTAAGCAAAGTTTTCCTCTATAGCGACTTTTTAGCGACAGTCGCATTTGATATATCTCTTACTACTGCAAGTTCATTTCTAAAACTTGCTTACATAAGCAAAAATCTATTTTCTTGCTTTTCTTGCTCTTAGGGATGATTGTCACACAGAAAATTGGGTAGTCGCGACTTTTTTTGCGACAATTATATGAAAGAAAAAACGGGTAAATGCTTTCATAAATGTCCCCCCATAAAGGTCAACTTCATTGTAAAGCTCCCAGAATAAGAGTCTATAACAGTGGTCTCCAACCTGCGGACCTCCAGATGTTGCAAAACTACAATTCCCAGCATGCCCGGACAGCCAACGGCTGTCCGGGCATGCTGGGAGTTGTAGTTTTGCAACATCTGGAGGTCCGCAGGTTGGAGACCACGGGTCTATAAGATTGTACACTGTGCCTGGCATCTGGCTGAACAGGACACAGGATGCACAGTGCAGTATACAATCCTTTAGATTTAGGATCTAGGGAAGTGTATCCCAACCAGCGTGCCTCCAGCTGTTGCAAAACCACAACTCCCAACCATTGGAAGACATTTTGGAAAACATTTTTTTTTTTTTTTTTTTAAATCAAGTGGTGCCAGAAAGTTATACAGATTTGTAAATGACTTTTAATAAAAAAAATCTTAACCCTTCCAGTACTTTTCAGCTGCTGTATTCTACAGAGGAAGTTCTTTTATTTTTGAATTTCCTTTCTGTCTGACCACAGTGCTCTCTGCTGACACCTCTTTCCATGTCAGGAACTGTTAAGAGCAGGAGCAAATCCCGACGGCAAATTTCCATGCGGTCCTAGTGCCCCCAGAATCGTTCAAATGTGCGGAATGTCCGCCCTTGTTTTCCATTTTCTGGACATTTTTGGCCACATGAACCTGGCTTAAAGGGGTTATCCATGAATTTTTATATATATATATATATATATATTAACATTATATATATATATATATATATATATATATATATATATATATATTGACTTGCTCCTGAAAGTTAAACAGATTTGTAAATTACTTCTATTAAAAAATCTTTCAGTACTTATGAGCTGCTGAAGTTGAGTTGTTCTTTTCTGTATAAGTGCTCTCTGATGACACCTGTCTCGGGAACCGCCCAGTTTAGAAACAAATCCCCATAGCAAACCTCTTCTACTCTGTGCAGTTCCCGAGACAAGCAGAGATGTCAGCAGAGAGCACTGTTGCCAGACAGAAAAGAACAACTCAACTTCAGCAGCTGATAATTACTGAAAGGATTAAGATTTTTTAATAGAAGTAATTTACAAATCTGTTTAACTTTCTGGAGCCAGTTGATATAAAAAAAAATGTTTTTCTCTTGGAATACCCCTTTACTAGTAATAGCTCCCCCCCCCCCCCATTATTTTAACCCTTTATGGGCATCGTACAGATACAGCCCTGTTTCGATCCACCATTTCCCGACAGGCGTTTTAAGGCGTCTTTTCTACCTACGCTCCACTTCAGATTATTTACTGGGTTCACAGACTTCATTACTTCTCTTTCTACACAAATCAGAAGATGATCTGGAATTATCTGCCATCAAGCGCTTGTGTTTTGTAACGCGTCCGCACCATCTGAGCGCCGTCTCTTTATGCGACTCGGTAAAAACCTCCTAATTAATTCGCAATTTGTTAAAAAAATAAAAAAAAAGCAGATGTTCTCCCTTTCTCGGCATGTCCTTGCTAATGACTCTCTTGATGTATCTACAGGTGCGAGGCTTTGAACGATGCCGTCTCCCGTCAGCGCATTTCTCCAGCTTTTCCTTGTGCTGCTTTTAATTATGAATCTCTTCACGGGCGCCGACGCCTTCGAGCCCAGAGCCAAACGTAAGAGGATTTCGGAGAACAAGTACAGTGAAGACCTGTGGCATCAAGAACACCACGAGAGGCCACACAGGAGGCCAGGAGTGGCCAGGAAAGATAGGACTCGTGGTGGGGCGCCATCTTTTACGGCCGGAGAGGATGTAGGACAGTCGGGGGACACCGGTCACCTGAGCGCTCGGAAGCAAGAAGGGTTTCAAAGTTTCCAATTTCCTTACGAGAGAGAAAATCAACCACCGGAGATTCACTCCAAGGGACGGAAACACAAAGAGCAAAGAAGGGTCAACCACAAGACCAAACACCATAGAGGTATTTATTTATATATTTATTTATATATAGCGCCTACAGATTCCGCAGCGCTAACAATTATGGGGTACAAGCAAAGACAAGTATCAGACATAGTATTACACAATAACTATTCAAACAAGAGGTATGGGGATATGTTGGGGATATGTTGGGGATATGTTGGGGATATGTTGGGGATATGTTGGGTAAATATTGAGGATATGTTGGGGATATGTTGAGGATATGTTGGGGATATGTTGGGGATATGTTGGGGATATGTTGGGGATATGTTGAGGATATGTTGGGGATATGTTGGGGATATGTTGAGGATATGTTGGGGATATGTTGGGGATATGTTGAGGATATGTTGGGGATATGATGGGGATATGTTGGGGATATGTTGGGGATATGTTGGGGATATGTTGGGGATATGTTGAGGATATGTTGGGGATATGATGGGGATATGTTGGGGATATGTTGGGGATATGTTGGGGATATGTTGAGGATATGTTGGGGATATGTTGGGGATATGTTGAGGATATGTTGAGGATATGTTGAGGATATGTTGGGGATATGTTGGGGATATGTTGGGGATATGTTGGGGGTATGTTGGGGATATGTTGGAGATATGTTGGGGATATGTTGGGGATATGTTGGGGATATGTTGGGGATATGTTGGGGGTATGTTGGGGATATGTTGGGGATATGTTGGGGATATGTTGGGGATATGTTGGGGATATGTTTGGGGATATGTTGAGGATATGTTGAGGATATGTTGGGGATATGTTGGGGATATGTTGGGGATATGTTGGGGATATGTTGAGGATATGTTGAGGATATGTTGGGGATATGTTGGGGATATGTTGAGGATATGTTGGGGATATGTTGAGGATATGTTGGTGATATGTTGGGGATATGTTGAGGATATGTTGAGGATATGTTGGGGATATGTTGGGGATATGTTGGGGATATGTTGGGGAAATGTTGGGGATATGTTGGGGATATGTTGGGGATATGTTGGGGATATGTTGAGGATATGTTGAGGATATGTTGAGGATATGTTGGGGATATGATGGGGATATGTTGGGGATATGTTGAGGATATGTTGGTGATATGTTGGGGATATGTTGAGGATATGTTGGGGAAATGTTGGGGATATGTTGGGGATATGTTGGGGATATGTTGGGGATATGTTGAGGATATGTTGGGGATATGTTGAGGATATGTTGGAGATATGTTGGGGATATGATGGGGATATGTTGGGGATATGTTGGGGATATGTTGGGGATATGTTGAGGATATGTTGGGGATATGTTGGGGATATGTTGAGGATATGTTGAGGATATGTTGAGGATATGTTGGAGATATGTTGGGGATATGTTGAGGATATGTTGGGGATATGTTGGGGATATGTTGAGGATATGTTGGGGATATGTTGGGGATATGTTGGGGATATGTTGGGGATATGTTGAGGATATGTTGGGGATATGTTGGGGATATGTTGGGGATATGTTGGGGATATGTTGGGGATATGTTGGGGATATGTTGAGGATATGTTGGGGATATGTTGGGGATATGTTGGGGATATGTTGAGGATATGTTGAGGATATGTTGAGGATATGTTGAGGATATATTGAGGATATGTTGGGGATATGTTGGGGATATGTTGGGGATATGTTGGGGATATGTTGGGGATATGTTGGGGATATGTTGAGGATATGGTGAGGATATGTTGAGGATATGTTGGGGATATGTTTGGGGATATGTTTGGGGATATGTTGAGGATATGTTTAGGATATGTTGAGGATATGTTGAGGATATGTTGGGGATATGTTGGGGATATGTTTGGGGATATGTTTGGGGATATGTTGAGGATATGTTGGGGATATGTTTGGGGATATGTTTGGGGATATGTTGAGGATATGTTGAGGATATGTTGGGGATATGTTGAGGATATGTTGGGGATATGTTTAGGATATGTTGAGGCCAATTAGAGACTGTTATAGGCCTGTCTGAAGAGATGTGTTTTTAGGCCACATTTGAAACTATGGATGTTGTACTATGGTATTGTACTTGTCCATAATTCACCCAAAAACTGTTGGTTTGGAGACCACCACGTAGTACTACTCTACCCATATTGGGGGAGATTTATCAAAACCTGTGCAGAGGAAGAGTGGGGCAGTTGCCCATAGCAACCAATCAGATCGCTTTTTTTTTTTTTTTTTTTTTTAAAGGGGCCTGTGAAAAATGAAAGTGGCAATCTGTTTGGTTTCTATGGGAAACAGCATCACTCTTCCTTTGCACGGGGTTTGATAAATCTCCCCCCATTGACTTGGAAACCACCAGGATATTCTACAATCCTAGATGTATTGGTATATATGTTAAAATGGGTACTCCACTGGAAAAAAAATCTTTAATTCAGCTGGTGCCAGAAAGTTAAACAAATTTCTAAATTACTTCTATTTAAAAATCTTAATCCTTACAGTACTTATCAGCTGATGTATGCCACAGAGGATGTTCTTTTCTTTTTGTCTGACCACAGTGCTCTCTGCTGACACCTCTGTCCATGTCAGGAACTGTCCAGAGCAGGAGAGGTTTGCTATGGGGATTTGCTCCTAGTCTGGGCAGTTCCTAAAATGAACAGAGGTGTCAGCAGAGAGCACTGTGCTCAGACAGAAAGAAAATCCAAAAAGAAAAGAACTTCCTGTGGAGCTAATAGCAGCTGATAAGTACTGGAAGGATTAAGATTTTTTAATAGAAGTAATTTACAAATCTGTTTAACTTTCTGGCACCACTTGATTTAAAAAAAAATATGTTTTCCAGGGGAGTACACCTTTTATCCTACATCTACAATGACATCCCTTTGTTCCTTCTCTGAATTTCGGAGGAGACTCCCTTGAATATATATATATATATATATATATATATATATATATATATATATATATATATATTTATTTTTTTTACAAATTTTATTCTGCAGCCAAAGAAATCAGATAAAATCCCTCCCTCGAAATCTTCGCATTTCGGCTTGAGCGTTGTAATCATGCATAACCTCTTAATACTACTCTTTGAAAGAAAAATCCCAAAATGTCACCCGCCCTCATGTGTCCTCCTCCCTTCCTCTCCCAACTACGTACAGTAATATTTTGATGTGAGGCTTGGATCCCGGTGGTGACATTTAAATACATAAAACATAAAATTATAGGGCATCAAAGACAGAAATGGAGAATGTTTTCTTGGAGGAGCCGCCTGTGCCGGAAATGGCAGGAACGTCAATGGAAATTCACAACAATCAGCAACCTAGTGTTGGCATTATTGATGGGCATAACAAGAGGCAAAGAAAGCGTATAGATCAAACAACAGCATCATTTTATTAGATATAAACGCTCAATAGACATACATTTAAAAACACGTAAAAATTGCGTACAACAAGAGAGTACAGCTGATGGAAACTGAAAATGGAGACTGGCAATTCGATGTGACCACAATGTAAAAGGCTTATATTAGGGATATACAACTTTCCCGACAATCATCATTATCGGTAAGTATAAGGGGCATAGTGCAAAGAATCACATAAAGAATGCAAAGCAGGGAAGGAAGAGTATCACCTAATTAATAGCAGCAAGGAATAAAGACAGTCATTACCCAGTGGACTCTAAGATTGGACCAGCCTCCACCACCCGACGTTTCGCTCCAAGGCTTCTTCCGGGGCGTCACGTTCTAGAAGGGAAGTTATTTTGTACTCAATTGGCCCAGAAAAAAACTGCAAAGGGGCCTGAAGAAGTCAGAGGACACCTCAGCAAAACAGGTCCCTATCCTTCACCTTATATAAGCTGCCATTCTGCAAAATCAGAACTCTGCAGGGGCCAAAAATGTAGTAGTGCTAGTGCTTTAAAGTGGTACTCTGCCCCTAGACATCTTCTCCCCTATCGAAAGGATAGGGATAAGATGTCTGATGGAGTGGGGGTTCCGCCGCTGGGGACCCACACGATCTCCCTGCTGCACCTGGCTATCCTTTATCCTTCAGCGCCGGAGGCTCGTGACGTCACGGTGGCTCGGGACTTCATGGCCACACCCCCTCAATGCAAGTCTATGGGAGCCGGATGACTGGCAATGCTGGGCGGAGGCTTGTGACGTCACGGTCACACCCCCTCCCATAGACTTGCATTGAAGGGGCGTGGCCATGACGCCACGAGCGGGGTGTGACCGTGACATCACGATTCTCCGCCCCGCATCACCAGTCATCCGGCACGGAGCAAAGTTCACTCCGTACACCAGATGTCTGGGGTGCTGCAGCCGAGATCGTGGGGGTTCCCAGCGGCGGGACCCCCGTAATCAAACACCTTATCCCCTATCCTTTGGATTGGGGATAAGATGTCTAGGGGCGGAGTACTCCTTTAACACCATCTTCACATCAAGAACAAATTTTGGGGACCAGAATTGGCTTCTGAGAAAGCAACATGTCATGACCTTCATCGGAGTATGATAAAATGCCAACCTATGTACAGACTGGGAAACCATCAAGTCAAGGGCCCTGATTTACTAAGAGTGTTGTGTGGGTTTCTTTGTGGGTTTTAATTCCATACAAAAGTTTTTTCCACGGTATTTAGGTTTCCCTACATTTTGATTTTTCTTTTTCACACATGTTCTGATCTGTCGGGTTTTCCTCGGCTCAAATCCACCACATTTTCTGTGGAAACCTTAGTAAATATGTTGGGTTTTTGTGAAAATGTCAGGGTAACGCCCCCTTTTCAGTGGCCATGCCCACTTTACCCAGCGACTACTCCCTCCTTTTTTTTTTCTCTGTAAAATGGAGAGTTAGTCAGGTTTTTTTCAATTCTGGCGCAAATTCTGACGCACAACTCAACAAAACATGTCAGGTTTACAATAGCAAATCTGGGCCATTGAGTACCATTGGCAAGTTACTCATAACATAATTATGTGGTAGCCCTAGGGGGGGTGTATGGTAGTGGTGGTATGGTATAGGTATAGAAGGGGCTAATGTTAACCCTAGAGTTTGTGACGCCAGGCTGAGGGCTGGTATGCTGAATCAATGTTCCGGCCTATCGCCGACCCTTCCCAGTAACGATAGGTGCATAAAATAACTGAAGGTCCACAAGGAGATTGATCTTGAACTTGAATAACTTTTTACTGAAGTGCTTACAATATCCACGGCACAGTAACAGTCTCATACAAACAGTCCTTAGGTTGTTTAGTGACTGACAGTTGTAGCGGACCTTGAGCTAGATATACAGTCTCTGAATTTAGGGAGAGATTTTTAGATCCGTCCGTATTTAGGGGAATTATTAGGTCCGGTGATGCTGCAGAGTGTCTGGGAATTGATACACTCTATAATTAGATTGTTCAGCTGTCACCGCAAGGCTCGGGCCTAACTCACTGTGATAATTGCTGCGCAGGTCTTGCTTGCCCAGGAACAAGAGAGCTGTTGCTAGTTTAGCAACCCAGGAACAAGAGAGCGAGAAGATGGCCGCCGCTCCCTTATATGGGCAGGGGGCGGGGCGAATCTGATTGGTCCGAACATCTGCCATTCACCATTACATGGAGTAATGGGATTGCTTACGTCACAGGGCCTCCAAAGGTCCTTAAGCTCAATACCATAGAGTTCACCTAGTCACATGACCCGCAGGTCCTGCAATGCTATGGAAACAAGTAATTAACCATTTATTTGCATATGTTATTCTATTTACATTAACCTTTGAATAACTTAGTGATTTATACACTAGAATAGAGGCGACTAGGGGTTAAATAAGTGACAGGGATCCCTACGTCCTAGGGACTCTGGCTATGGAGACCCAAACATACATAGGTACCGTATAGGATGCGGTACCGGGACACCACAATTATGCCCAGCTACATCATGATCATGGAAAACAACCCCTTTTAGAGACCATTGGAGAATATAACCAGCCTACAAGTGTTGTTATGGGACCACTCAGAGCCCTAAGAGTATTGATACTGAGAACACCCCAGAGGGTTGGTTTGGGGACCACCATGTAGTACTAGGTGCGTAAACGAATTGACTAGGAAATTACCAGGATAACCAGGATCCTCTACCATCCTAGGTGTATCGGTGTAGTATACGTTCACTTGGACACAGTTGGGAAACTCTTCTAACCTAAGTGAGATGACTGGGAAGAATATGATCAGCACAAAAGGGTTGATTTCAAGACCACAACAGAGCACTACAACCAGACTTCAAATCCCCCAGAAGCACTTCTATCCAAAGGGTTTTCATTAAAGGGGTATTCCAGGAAAAAACTTTTTTTTTTTTTTTATATCAACTGGCTCCAGAAAGTTAAACAGATTTGTAAATTACTTGTATTAAAAAATCTTAATCCTTTCAATAATTATCAGCTGCTGAAGTTGAGTTGTTGTTTTCTGTCTGGCAACAGTGCTCTCTGCTGACATCTCTGCTTGTCTCAGGAACTGCACAGAGTAGAAGAGGTTTGCTATGGGGATTTGCTTCTAAACTGGGTGTTTCCCGAGACAGGTGTCATCAGAGAGCACTTAGACAGAAAAGAACAACTCAACTTCAGCAGCTCATAAGTACTGAAATGATTAAGATTTTTTAATAGAAGTAATTTACAAATCTGTTCAACTTTCTGGAGCCAGTTGTTATATAACATTTTTTTTTCCCTGGATAACCCCTTTAAGAAACCTAAAAGGTGCTGATCTGGAAATCATCAGGGAGTACTAGTAGGCCACATGTATTGACTTTGAGATACTAGGATATACTTCCAGCTTAGGTGGCATGTGCCATTTATTTTGATGGTCCAAAGTTTGTTATCTAGTATTGTTGAATGCGAATATTCGCAATTTGAATATTTATTGCGAATTTCGCATATTCGCATAATAACTAATATGGCGAATATAGCGCTATATATTCGCAATTAGGAATATTCGTAATTTATTTTTTCCCACAGAACACATCCCAGTGATCTCATCCCTCCCGGCTTCCAGCTTGTGGTCTGAAGAAGCCTCCTATACGATTTACTGTATTAGGCTGGGTCCACACTACGTTTTGTCCCATACGGGAGCGCACACGGCAGGAGGGAGCTAAAACCTCGCGCTCCCGTATGTGACCGTATGTGCTCCCGTATGCCATTCACTTCAATGAGCCGACCGGAGTGAAACGTTCGGTCCGGTCGGCTCATTTTTGCGCCGTATGCGCTTTTACAACCGGACCTAAAACTGTGGTCAACCACGGTTTTAGGTCCGGTTGTAAAAGCGCATACGGCGCAAAAATGAGCCGACCGGACCGAACGTTTCACTCCGGTCGGCTCATTGAAGTGAATGGCATACGGGAGCACATACGGTCACATACGGGAGCGCGAGGTTTTAGCTCCCTCCTGCCGTATGCGCTCCCGTATGGGACAAAACGTAGTGTGGACCCAGCCTTAGACTGGAAAGCGAATTGTCGCAAATATGAGAATATGCAAAAATCCTCACATTTGCGAATATCGTCACTAAAGAATATTAGGAGATAGATAATATAGATAGGTAGGTAGTTATCCGCATGCGCACCCAAAAATAACCACGAATATATTGAATATGCGAATTTCGCGAATATAGAATAAATATTGGTCCATATATTCGTGAAATATCGCGAATTCAAATATGGCCTATACACATCACTATTATCTAGTGGCTCACTTATTAAAGGGGTTATCTTGGAAAAAAACTTTATATATATATATATATATATATATATATATATATATATATACAGTACTCGTACTCTCTGATGACACGTGTCTTGGGAACTGTCCAGAGTAGAAGCAAATCCCCATAACAAACCTCTTCTACTCTGTGCAGTTCCCGAGACAGACAGAGGTGTCAGCAGAGAGCACTGTTACCAGACAGAAAAGAACAACTCAACTTCAGCAGCTGATAATTATTGGAAGGATTAAGATTTTTTAATAGAAGTCATTTACAAATCTGTTTAACTTTCTGGAGCCAGTTGATATAAAAAAAAGTTTTAACTTTCTGAAGCCAGTTGATCCGCACTAACACGCTGATCAGTTTGATGCCTACCGTGCCCGGACCCACCCCACCGTTTAGCTGAAATCTTCATTTTTCCATATATGCTAATTAGGCGCTAACTGGCACAGGTGGTGTAACTGGCACTCTGACGTCAGCGGCCATCAGCCGCAGCGCCGCCCGACTCATCTATATTCCTCCCCTCCCTCCGCCTCTCCCTCTTCATTACAGAGCGGGGAGAAGAGGGAGGAATATTAATGAGCTGGGCGGTGCTGCAGCCCAGTTGGCACCTATTTAATTAATTAATTATTTAGTTAATTAGTTAGCACCTATATAATTGCAACGCCATCCAGGCGTCTGACTTCGCCTTGCTGGCCATTTTAAAGCACTGAATGAAAAGAAAATGAAGAATTACCTGGGAACACGGACATGGTAAGCGGCCTCTCACTTTCTTTTCCTACTAGAAAAATGTAATAAAAGCAGCACACCATCAGAATTTTAAAGTAGTGGGTGCAACTCAGTGAGGGACCCAGGTCCCGGGACTCCAAAAATTCCAAGAAGTAAAGAACACTGCAGCACTCCAGGGATGTAGATAGAAAACTTGTGAAAAGTGTTTATTCCATCAAAAATGCAGAAGGCAACGTTTCTGCTGCTAACATGCAGCCCTTCTCAAGCAATTACACATACAGAGGTATAAATAGGGCGAACATAGTGATGTCACAACTGACATCATACATTAGCATATAAATAACAACAAAGGGATATCAAGTGACATTAAAAGTGCATTAAGAGTACAGAGTTGTACATAATACAATGTGCCATCATAACATAAGAACAACGATCAATAATATACAGTATTATATGTGAGTGCTCACAGAGGCGGGGATCACAGGCGGGCCCATCATGATTAATAAACGTCATATTATATTATCACATCATATTAGACGCGCAAACGCTGACGTGACCGGATATAAACAGAAACCACGAGGATACAGCTGGAAGTGTAGAGGGAGCGCATGCGCACACATATAGGAGCGCCGCGCTTTTCCTACTATCTACTCAATGCCTTAGCTGCTGGGGCCCCTCGGTACTAAACACTTCTCCCCAGAACTCCATACGTACTTTATACAACATAACCTTTTTACCTCTATATACAGCATTTCTGTCACTCTACTTGCTTTACTTAAGTTGCAGGGGAACCCTCTGGCCAGGAGAGCACCCTGTACACGGGGACAGGAAAAATGTTAGATACATAAACACTTTGACAATATGGACTGGGAATGTAAATGTTAGATACAGTCCTAACTAAGCATTTTGACTAGATTATATACTACATTATATAGACTGACTAAATTAATTGGACTATGTGTGATACTGACAATTTTATACAGGTATTACTATTGTTCCCTATACCTAGTGGGTAATTGTCCTTACGGTGAGGCAATGGTTACGCTTCTCCCGACCGGGTCAGGATACCTCCTATATAAATCGCCATATATAAAAGACTCTGCACACTTGAACATTTTTGTACAAACATATTATATACATTTTATTACAGCACACCATAAACATTATAGTGCACTAACATGAATTCTCACTTGTACAAAGATATGAGCAAAAATATATTACTTGGACAATATTTAACCTCTTCAGGACACAGGGTGTATGGATACGCCCTGCATTCTGAATCCTTAAGGACGCAGGGCGTATCCATACGCCCGTGGGAAATCCGGTCCCCATCGCTAGCCGGTTGGGGACCGGAGCCGGATGCCTGCTGAAATCATTCAGCAGGCACCCCGGCACATCGCCCAGGGGGGTCCTGAGACCCCTCCATGTCGGCGATCGGAGAAAATCGCATGTCAATTCAGACATGTGATTTTCTCCAATTCCGGCCTGATCGGGTCTCTGGTGACCCGATCACCCGGAAAATAGGGCTGATCGGAGCTGTCAGCCACAGCCCTGATCATCCTGAGGGATAGGAGGGAGGTCGCTAAGCTGTGATCTCCTCCTATCCCCTGCCATTAGTCAGAACGGAGTTCTGACCAATGGCAGCGCAGGACAGGGGGTTGCCATGGCAACCCCCCGTTCTGCCCGCCCCTGGATATCGAAGGGGTCTGGGAAGAAGATGGAGGCCGTACCTGCAGGAGAAGATGCCTGGGGACCTGGGATCTTCGCTGGAGCCTGCTGGATCTTTGCTCAGGTAGGGAATCAACAGTGGGGGGGGGGGGGGGGGGGAATTGAAAGTGAAAGTAAATCGATCTTTACTGTGGCAACCACTAGGAAGGCCAAACTGCAACTCCCAGCATGCCCAGACAGCCAAAGGCTGTCTGGGCATGCTGGGAGTTGTAGTTTTGCAACATCTGGAGGGTCACAGTTTGGAGACCACTGTTACAGTGGTGCCCAAACAGTAGCCCTCCAGATGTTGCCAAACTACAACTCTCAGCATGCCTCGACTGCCCAGGCATGCTGGGAGTTGTAGTTCTGTAACATCTGTCCCTTCAGATTTAGCAATTTTCATGACATTTATGAAAATTGCTGCTCTACTTTGAAGCCCTCTAATTTTTTCAAAAAGCAAAAATATGTCCATTTTATGATGCCAACATAAAGTGGACATATTGTGTTTGTGAAGAAAAATAAAATTTATTTGGAATATCCATTTTCCTTACAAGTAGAGAGCTTCAAAGTTAGAAAAATTAAAAATTTTCTAAATTTTCATGAAATTTTGGGATTTTTCACCAACAAAGGATGCAAGTAACACCGAAAATTTATCACCAAAATGAAGTAGAATATGTCACGAAAAAACTCTCAGAATCAGAATATTCGGTAAAAGCATTTTCGCGTTATTAATTCGTAAAGTGACGGTGGTCATAATTGCGAAAAAGGGCTCAGTCCTTAAGGTGAAATAGGGCTGCATCCTTAAGGGGATATATATATATATATATATATATATATATATATACCGTATTTATCGGCGTATAACATGCACTTTTTAGGCTAAAATTTTTAGCCTAAAGTCTGTGTGCGTGTTATACGCCGATACCCCCCCAGGAAAGGCAGGGGGAGAGAGGCCGTCGCTGCCCGCTTCTCTCCCCCTGCCTTTCCTGGGGTCTAGAGCGCTGCTGTCGGCCCTTCTCACCCCCTGGCTATCGGCGCCGACAGCCAGGGGGAGAGAAGGGGCAGCGGCACCCATTGCCGGCGCCGCTGCCCCGTTGCCTCCCCCCATCCCCGGTGGCATAATTACCTGAGTCGGGTCCGCGCTGCTCCGCTGCTCCAGGCCTCCGTCGTTGCTATGCGCTGAACGACGTCATGCGCCGCGCCGTGCATAGCAACGACGCTGGGGACGCACGATGGAGGCCTGGAGCAGCGCGGACCCGACTCAGGTAATTATGCCACCGGGGATGGGGGGGAGGCAACGGGGCAGCGGCGCCGGCAATGGGTGCCGCTGCCCCTTCTCTCCCCCTGGCTGTCGGCGCCGCTTCTCTCCCCCCTGGCTATCGGCGCCGGCACCGATAGTCAGGGGGACAGAACAGGCAGCGGCGCCGATAACCAGGGGGTGAAAAGGGCCGACAGCAGCGCTATAAACCCCAGGAAAGGCAGGTGGAGAGAAGCGGGCAGCGACGGCCTCTCTCCCCCTGCCTTTCCTGGGGTATATCGGGGTATACACGCGCACACACGCACCCTCATTTTATCATGGATATTTGGGTAAAAAACTTTTTTTACCCAAATATCCTTGGTAAAATGAGGGTGCGTGTTATAGGCCGGTGCGTGGTATACCCCGATAAATACGGTATATATCCAAGTGGTGTAGGTCACAGCAAGAAGTATGCAGACTCCCAATATCAAAAAGGCTGTGGTCTTTATTTAGGTCATCAGTAGTGCAACGTTTCGGCTATAGTGTAGCCTTTGTCAAGCATGCTTCCACAGTTCTGGTACGCTTTAGAGTTCTTAGTAAAGAATCACGGCTAAAAGCCGGGCACGTACACTTACGCAAATGGTTACAAATAAACTTCTTGACAAGTTCGTCAGGCACTTCTTCTTAAACGTTGCATAACCTGTAGACAACACAAGTACTTCACAAGGTAAAGTTAGTTACGCAAAGCAGATTCTTCAACCTGGAAACTTGCCATCCCAGCCTCGCCGATCGGACTGCTTCCGAGGCTGGGACATGTAGCGGGGTCCACGGGACTGTGCCCCTCCATTGGACTCACTCAGGTGTTCCAGTTCACCCATGACAAAGTGGACTCTGTAATGGTGGGGCTGACTTTGACCACCATTTGTACTGCAAAGGCTTGCGCCACTGGGGGAACGGCAGTTGGTGCCTGTTGGGCCGGCCAAACCTCCTCTTCGGGAGCAGGCCGAGGCACTTCAGTTGGTGCCCGCTGGTTAGGCCTTTCTGTCTGACCACAGTGCTCTCTGCTGACACCTCTGTCCATTTCAGGAACTATCCAGAGTAGAAGCAAATCCCCATAGCAAACCCATCCTTCTCTGGACAGTTCCTGAAATGGACAGAGGTGTCAGCAGAGAGCACTGTGGTCAGACAGAAAAGAAATTCAAAAAGAAAAGAACTTCCTCTGTAGTATAAAGCAGCTGATAAGTACTGGAAGGATTAAGATTTTTAAACAGAAGTAATTTACAAAATCGGTTTAACTTTCTGGCACCAGTTGATTAAAAAAAATGTTTTTCAGTGGAGTACCCCTTTAAGCAGGGTCACAGGTCTAATCTAATCTCTATATAGGGTAGTGCCCAATTGTAGAAGAGAAGTGGGCAGTAATAAAGGGGCTATGCATGTAGATGAATGCATCTTATGTGTCTCTTCATAGCAAAAAACCAAATAATTGTAAAAGATATTCTACCATACTCATTGTGTTAGCTTAGAGACCAGCGGAGCCTTTTTCCTGCACATTTCACAAATGTTCCGCTTCCTATTGTCCTCTATGGACCTATGAAGTTCCCACCACTGTTGCATTACCTGCTCATAATATACAGTGGTCCCTCAACATACGATGGTAATCCGTTCCAAACGGACCATCGTATGTTGAAACCATCGTATGTTGAGGGATCCGTGCAATGTAAAGTATAGGACAGTGGTCTACAACCTGCGGACCTCCAGATGTTGCAAAACTACAACACCCAGCATGCCCGGACAGCCAACGGCTGTCCGGGCATGCTGGTAGTTGTAGTTTTGCAATATCTGGAGGTCCGCAGGTTGAAGACCACTGGTAGAGGTAGTTGTACTCACCTGTCCCCGGCGCTCCGGACCGTCACCGCTGCCCTGGATGTCGCTGTCCATCGTTGTCGCCGCGTCCCCTTCGGCAAGGCCTCTGCTTCCCCGGCATCCTCGCTCTCCGTCGCCGCCATCACGTCACCAGGCAAGCTGCTCCTATTGGATGACGGGACGGCGTGCCCAGCGACGCGATGACGACGATGGAGAGCGCCGACGACGCAGAGGATCCCGAAGAGGTCGCGCCGGAGCCCCGAGGACAGGTAAGTGATCGTCAGCGGACCACACGGGGCACCGTAAACGGCTATCCGGTGGCAGCTGAAGCAGTCTGCGCGGCCGGATAGCCGTTTATGCGATGGCCCCGACATACAAAAGCATCGTATGTTGATGCTGCCTCTGAGAGGCCATCGTATGTTGAAATGATCGTATGTCGGGGCCATCGTAGGTCGGGGGGTCACTGTACAACGCTCCATCGCCGAAACCATTCATCGACCCTCATCCTCAATCAGATTGGGATGAACCATTCTCACTGCTGCAAAGAATCCGATCCTGCAGATAAAGATTTCACATTGATGTTTTTAATGTCAACCCAGAGCATCAAAGAGGGGTTTACAGACCCCCAGAGTGAGATTATCCGGATGCCAGACCGCTCCTCGCCGTGGATTAGTCGACAGCTCCCTGCCCCCCCCCCCCCCCCCTTATTTTTAGCAGCCTAGCATCAAATAAAATTGAGCAATAAAATATCTCTCCTCTGTTTCCCTTAATTGCAATAACTGAGCGGGTAGATGAACGCGCTGCACTTTGGCGAATGCGCCGCCCAGGTAGAAAGCTTTATTAACCGAGATTTGCTTACTGGATTCTAAGGAGAACTTGGAAATCATTAAGGGAATAGTCGGCAGCAGAGCGCTAATCGTCACCACTGGAGACATCTTTTCTGTCTGGCTGCGTTTGCTTACGAGACGCGTTCTCGCTTCCTGGGATGATCGGAGTCTGTGAATTGGTGAACACAAGCAGTCAGTGGGGAGCATTCATTTAGACAAATGAATGCAATTACGCACAACCTAACAGCTAGGCTGTAATTGCTGATAACCCGGCGTAGACGCCACCGGAGACCGCGACAACATAGGGTTATAATTAAGGAAATATACCACGAGCGAAACGCGTGGTCCCCGCTGTTATGTGCGCCTCCGCCTTATACATAGAGATCATTTAGCTCATGGTTAATTGTCCCATTGGTCTGTATTTCTTGGGAAGGAAAGGGCAGCGCATCTCCTGAGGGGGACGGACGGGGGTGGGGTGGAGAGTAAAATAATGCGCACAATTTGTGTTAAACTAACAGTGCGTTGTTATGTAGCGTGTATATACTGTATGGGTATAAAGAGACCTGCCGGCTGGTATTTTTGCCACATGCCAGCAATCGTATGTTAGTTGAGGTTGTAGGATGGCGCTTTATTGTTTTGTGGAAATATATTTAGGGGTTCCTGGCTCAGTTTCATCCTGATCCCCATCGCTCTCACCACCTTTTATTTTATTTTCATATTTTTAATTTGTAAAAACAGATTTTTTTTTCCAGGTTGTTGTAACAAAATTTCAGGAAGTTTCAGCAGATCGCAGCTTCTACCAATCAGGTCATGTGATCTGTCTTCTGTAAATCAGGTCATGTGATCTGTCTGCTACCAATCAGGTTATGTGATCTGTCTTCTGTAAATCAGGTCATGTGATCTGTCTGCTACCAATCAGGTTATGTGATCTGTCTTCTATAAATCAGGTCATGTGATCTGTCTGCTACCAATCAGGTTATGTGATCTGTCTTCTATAAATCAGGTCATGTGATCTGTCTTCTAGAAATCAGGTCATGTGATCTGTCTTCTGTAAATCAGGTCATGTGATCTGTCTGCTACCAATCAGGTTATGTGATCTGTCTTCTATAAATCAGGCCATGTGACCTTTCTTCTACCAATCAGTCAGGTCATGTGACCTTTCTTCTACCAATTAGTCAGGTCATGTGATCTGTCTTCTATCAGTCAGGTCATGTAATCTGTCCTCTAGAAATCAGGTCATGTGATCTGTCTGCTACCAATCAGGTCATGTGATCTGTCTTTTACCAATCAGGCCATGTGATCTGTCTTCTACCAATTAGTTAGGTCATGTGATCTGTCTTCTACCAATCAGGTCAAGTGATCTGGAATAATTCATTTTGGAAATTCCATTGCCAGAGAAATTCCAGTTCCGAGCTCCGCGGAAGGAATGAACATGTCAATTCTGTTCAGAAATGCATTGCTGTCTATGGATACTCTACATTTTTGAATGCCCTTGTTATGCCAGCACCTTTACGGCCAGAGATTCCACCATGTGAATGGGGCTTTAGTGTTGCTTACACCGTGTTTTCAATGGGACTGAGATACATTGTCATCAGGGGACATGGCCGGTCTGCATACTATTCTGTCACACGGTGTGTGTCCCCCCCCCCCCCCCCCCCCCCAGGTCTGCAGACGTATTGTACATTCCGGATATAACATTAAGCGATTGTTGTGTATTCTTCTTTATTCAGTGTTCTCCTCCTATCTGTAATCTCAGTGTACGCTCCCCGCCGCTGCTCTGTTCTCCTCAGGTGACGGCGCGGCCCCTGGATACACTGATCGGGGGCCAATTTCTTCTCTAATCCTCCTTTCCTCTGTATTCGCAGGCCGAGGCTTTGAAGCCGAGCCCAGTGGCCTCCTGAAAGAAGATTTAAGCCTCCGAGATCCCACCCAGCCCATTCACGCTGAGATGTCCCCCGCCGTGTCAGCCACCAGACCGCCATCGGCCATCACCAAACCGGTGTATATTAACGAGCAGCAGCCCACGGCGGCGGTGGAGACGCCACGCCGCGCCAAGGTAGAGATGTCCGCACCTGATCAACAAACTGTACCCCCCCCCCCCCCAGTCCAATGCCATATCACAGAAGTATGTTTATCATGTAATGCAGCCTGTGCTCCCCGCGCCAATTAATGACGCTCAAGCGGAGATCATAAGCCGCCGGATTAATATTAAAAAAAAAGTTTTCTCCAGGCGACGGTCGGACATGAGTGAGGGGGGTATGGGATGAAATCTTTTGAAAAAAAAAAAAAACCTTTGTTCTCTGCGGCTGAGTCTGAGGCCCGGCACGCAGCGTCCGACCTCTGATCATTCCATCTGTCGGCTCCAGTCACACTGCTCCGGAGCGCCGGCTGCTCCGCTCTCTTGGTGATACTCGCTCGTCTGATTTGGCGCGGCGCTAATATCTTATCAAACAATAATATCTCATCAAACGCAATATCACAAAATATTAATCGTCTCATGTCAAGTTGATACAATTTTCGAATACTTTATTTATTTATTTATTTTTTTGTTTGACAGCACCTGCCCATAGGATGGGTCTAAAACGGTGTTTCCTCAATCAGGGCGCCTCCAGCTGTTGCTAAACTACAACTCCCAGCATGTGCCGTTGGCCGTCCAGGCATGATGAGAGTTGCAGTTTTGCAACGGCTGGTTGAGAAACACTGGTTTAGCACAAGAGAACAGTCCTATTCACATCTATAAAGCTGAGCTGCAATACCAGACACGGCCTGTGGGGCAGGTGTGGCGCTGTTTTTTGTGGAACCAAACAGCCATGTTTCTCTAAATCATCACAAGCACAGCAGCACCTGCTCATAGGATGGGTCTAGTACAGTGTTTCCAAACAGGGTGCCTTCAGCTGTGGCAAAACTACAACTCCCAGCATGCCCGGACAGCCAACGGCTGTCCGGGCATGCTTGGAGTTGTAGTTTTGCAACAGCTGGTTGGGAAGCACTGGTGTAGTATTTCAGTGCAGTCCTATTCACGTCTATAAAGCCAAGGTGCAATACCAGACACATTCTGTGATGCAGGTGTGGCGCTGTTTTCTTTTTGTGGAACAAACAGCCATATCGCTGGGAGTCATTCTGGGAGTTGTAGTTTTGCAACAGCTGGAGGCACCCCAGTTGGGAAACACCAGTCTAGTATATCACTGCAGTCCTATTCACGTCTTTAAAGCTGAAGTGCAATACCAGACACAGCCTGTGGGGCAGGTGTGGCGCTGTTTTTATTTTTATTTTATATGATGAAGAAAGGCTTGTAAAAAATGGTGAGAACTTGACAAAATATTCATATTTCGTGATATTTCGAACCTTTAAACTAACCATAGGCCTCAGCTTCATAGAAGTGAATGGGGCTGAGCTGCAATACCACACACAACCTGTGAACAGTTGTGGTGCTGTTTTTAGAGAAAAAAAAAAAAGACATGGAGGACATTTCTCAAAAGGAAAAGTTGCCCAGTTGCCCATAGCAACCAATCAGATCGCTGCTTTCATTTTTCACAGGCCTTGTTAAAAAATGAAAGAAGAAATCTGATTGGTTGCTATAGGCAACGGCTCTACTTTTTATCTGCACAGGTTTTGATAAATCTCCCCCCATGTTTTTCTGGTTCCTTTAAAACAGTGGTCTCCAAACTGCGACCCTCCAGATGTGGCAAAACTACAACTCCCAGCATGCCCGTACAGCCATTGATTGCCCGGGCATGCTGGGAGTTGTAGTTTTGCAACATTTGGAGGCAATCTGGTTGGGAAACACTGACCTGGTACTTCAGTGCAGTCTTATTCACGTCTATGAAGCCGGGAACAATACCAGACACAGCCTGTGGGGCAGGTGTGGCGCTGTTACAACAATGGGTCTGTTACAGAAACACAATGAAGAAAGACTTAGCTTCATGGAAGTAAATTGGGCCGAGCTGCAATACCGTACACAACCTGTGGACAGCTTTGGCGCTTTTTTTTTAGAAAAAAGAAAACATGTGCCAGAAAGTTATAGAGATTCATAATTTACTTCAATTTTGCTGTAGGCTCCAAAGGAAGTTGTGTAGTTCTTTCCAGTCTGACCACAGTGCTCTCTGCTGCCACCTCTGTCCGTGTCAGGAACTGTCCAGAGCAGGAGAGTATCCTTATGGGGTTCCCAATGTTACTGCTGTGGACAGTTCCTGACACGGACAGAGGTGTCAGCACAGAGCACTGTGGTCAGACTGGAAAGAACTACACAACTTCCTCTGGAGCATACAGCAGCTGATAAGTACTGGAAGGATTAAGATTTTTAAATAGAAGTAATTTACAAATCTGTTTAACTTTCTGGCACCGGCTGATTTAAAAAAAAAAAATAATGTTTTCCACTGGAGTACCCCTTTAAGGCTGGGAACAGACAAAACCTTTGAGGGGCATTTTTTGGCCAAAAAACTACCCCCTTTTTTATGCGTTTCATCCCCTGTGTTTTTTTTATTTTAGTGTGATGTAGGCTGAGTTTCCATTCATAATTTTTTGACCTGAAAATAAAATGCGCAGCAAAAACGCAGAAAAACTTCCCTGCTATTTTAAACTCCCAAAATGCAGTTTTTGTGGCTTTTTCCCCCTTTTCATAAATAGTGGGTTTTAGTCTTGGTGTTGTTTTCTTTGGTATTTTTTTTCCTGCATCTTTATCATGACAAGTCATGTGAGTCTTTCATCATGTGACTTAAAGGGGTACTCCGCTGCTCAGCGTTTAGAACAAACTGTTCTGAACGCTGGAGCCGGCATCAGGAGCTCGTGACATCATAGACCCGCCCCCTCATGACATCACGCCCCCTCAATGCAAGTCTATGGGAGGGGGCGTGACGGCAGTCACGCCCCCTCTCATAGACTTGCATTGAGGGGGCGGGTGTGACATCATGAGGGGCGAAGCTATGACGTCACAAGCTCTTGGTGTCGGCTCCAGCGTTCGGAACAGTTTGTTCCAAACGCTGAGAAGCGGAGTACCCCTTTAAGGATTTCTGTTGAAAAAAGGGGGAGAAAACTGCAGAAAGAACGCCAATGCTAAACCCACATGGCGTTTCTGGCATTTCATTATTCCCTATTCCGCAGCAGCAGGCGCCAGCAGAACGTGTCATTGCTCAGAAATGCGCCGTCTCCATAGACAGCAATGCATTTCTTAGCGGGTTCCGGAGAAAGAACAGACATGTCAGTTCTTTCTGCGGAGGCCAGAATTGGAATTTCCGCGCCAGATGTTTCCACCACAGAAATTCCACCATGTGCACGGAGAAGCAGAATTCCATTATAAACAATGGGACCCTGCTGCTTTGGAATTTCCAAGTGGAACTTCTCTGCCAGATTCCGCTGGAAATTCTGTCATGTGAACGGGGGCTGAGTGGGGTCTGTCTCCCTCCCTGTCCGGAGTATCCGGTAAAACCCACCCAAAATGGAGTTTGTGTGGAGTTCCGGCTAAAGTATACTTATAATTCTGCCGATGACAGAAGCGATTCATACTGACTTATTGTTACTATTTCCTAGTCCCATGGAAAGAAGGGAGGAGACGTGATGCCGACATTGGACATGACCTTGTTTGACTGGACGGATTATGAAGACATGAAGCCTGACACTTGGCCATCGCCAAAAAAAGGTACTCAATAGAGTTATCCAGAATATCCTTAAAGGGGTACTCCGGTGGAAAACTTTTTTTTTTAAATAAACTGATGCCAGAAAGTTAAACAGATTTGTAAATGACTTCTATTAAAAAATCTTAATCCTTCCAGTACTTCTTAGCTGCTGAATACTACAGAGGAAATGGTTTTCTTTTTGGAAGACAGAGCTCTCTGCTGATATCATGACCACAGTGCTCTCTGCTGACATCTCTGTCCATCTTAAGAACTGTCCAGAGTAGGAGAAAATCCCCATAGGAAACATATGCTACACTGGACAGTTCCTAAAATGGACAGAGATGTCAGCAGAGAGCACTGTGTTCCAAAAAGAAAACAATTTCCTCTGTAGTATTCAGCAGCTAATAAGTACTGGAAGTATTAAGATTTTTTTTAATAGAAGTAATTTACAAATCTGTTTAACTTTCTGGCACCAGTTGATTTAAAAAAAAAAAAAAAGTTTTCCATGGGAGTACCCCTTTAAAGGGGTACTCCGTGGATCAAGAGGAAATTATGTGGCACAGGGGGTAAAAGGGGGTGAAAAGACACAGGGGGGATAAAGTGGCACAGGGGGGATCAGGGAAGGAGGGGGGTGAATGATGTGGCCGGTGGATGTACAGGAGCATGAGACCACTGAGGTCTTCTGCTTCTGTGCTGGAGCTGCTACAGGGGTCTGCAGTGGGGGCCTGGGTCCCCTGGGATTCTGGGCCCCTTACTGGGGTATTAGCTGTACCCCCTGACAGCGACCCTGTGTACAAGGTAGGGCAGGCACATAAGCCTGGTTGTCTCCTATTGGGAGTGTTTTGTCCCCTATTGGGTGTGCCCGCATCCACAACTGGGAATGTCCCCTCTTCGCAGAGTGCCAATACATTAAAGGGGTACTCCGGTGGAAAACTTTTTTTTTTTTTTAAATGAACTGATGCCAGAAAGTTAAACAGATTTGTAAATGACTTCTATTAAAAAAAAATCTTTACCCTTCCAGTACTTTTTAGCAGCTGTATGCTACAGAGGAAATTCTTTTCTTTTTGAATTTCTTTTTTTGTCTTGTCCACAGCGCTCTCTGCTGACACCTCTGTCCATGTCAGGAACTGTCCAGAGCAGCATAGATTTGCTATGGGGATTTTCTCCTGCTCTGGACAGTTCCTGATAGGGGCATCAGGTGTCAGCAGAGAGAACTGTGGACAAGACAAAAAAGAAATAGAAAAGAATTTCCTCTGTAGCATACAGCTGCTAAAAAGTACTGGAAGGGTAAAGATTTTTTTTAAATAGAAGTCATTTACAAATCTGTTTAACTTTATAGCACCAGTTGATTTAAAAAAAAAAAAAACATTCCACCGGAGTACCCCATTAAGTCCTATGGGACTCTGCCGGGGAATTAAAAACTGTCCGCTATTTGGAGGTGTCCACTAAGGCTGGGTTCACACCACGTTTTGTACTTACGGTTCCCGTATACGGCTGGGAGGAGGGGGGCGGGGCTTAATCATGGCACCCGCACTCAGCCGTATAGGGGAACCGCATTTAATCTATGTCCATGAGCCGACCGGAGTGAACCGCAGCCTCCGGTCGGCTGCGTTTTCGGCCGTATTCAGATTCCCGACCGCGTTTTTGCCTACGGTCGGGAAACCGCATACGGCCAAAAACGCAGCCGACCGGAGGCTGCGGTTCACTCCGGTCGGCTCATAGACATGCATTAAATACGGTTCCCCTATATGGCTGGGTGCGGGAGCCGCGATTAAGCCCCTCCCCCCTCCTCCCAGCCGTATACGGGAACCGTCAGTACAAAACGTGGTGTGAACCCAGCCTTAAGGAGATTTCACTGTATAGGGAAATGAGGGGAGAAATGGAGTTCCCTTTACCTATAAACATAGCTTCTACCAGGGTGCCTTCAGCTGTTGCAAAACTACAATTCCCAGCTGTTGGCTGTCCGGGCATGCTGGGAGTTGTAGTTTTGCAACAGATGGAGGCCCCCTGGTTGTGAAACACTGTCTTAAAGGCACAGACCTTTGAGCGGTCATAGGCGGATTATGAAAGAGTTAAAATGTTTGGCAAATGTATATTAATCTATAACATTTGCTGCATGGATGTTTTAAAAAAAAAATTTTTTAAATTTTACGTACAAAAAAAAAAGACAAATTGTATCTATCAATGTATCTGCAACAGGTAAACAGCGAGAAAAACTAAATGCAACCTCATTGGGCGAAGAAGAACCATGTGACCATCACCTGGACTGTCTTCCAGGTAGGAGTATAGCGCCTGTTTTTGTAGATCCGATACAGGCCGAAGCCTGAGGCTGTACTACTGAGAGATTCTGAGTGGAATGTTAGTGTTGTCATGGAAACTACACATCAATGTTCACAACCGTATACACGCGCTACTACGGTTAATTGGGGGAGATTTATCAAACCCTGTCCAGAGGGAAAAGTTGCTGAGTTGCCCGTAGCAACCAATCAGATCGCTTCTTTAATTTTTTTTAAAAAGGCCTCTGAAAAATGAACAAAGCGATCTGATTGGTTGTTTTGGGCAAAGCTCCACCAATGTGTTTAGTGATTTGGATCCACACATGGGGGGAGATTTATCAAAACCTGTGCTGAGGAAAAGTTGACCAGTTGCCCATAGCAACCAATCAGATCGCTTCTTTCACTTTTAAAAAGGCCTCTGGAAAATGAAAGAAGTGATCTGATTGGTTGCTATGGGCAACTGTTCAATTTTTCCTCAGTACAGGTTTTGATAAATCTCCCCCATGGTCTCCATGACGACACTGTACTAGACAGGAGTCAGGAGGAGCATGTTATTATCAGTCTCAGTAGTGCAGCCTCAGGCTTGGGCCTGCGAATATAAGTGAACATATCTTGAGCTATATATTGAAGTAAAGTTTTCACATTTGTGATCTACAGCCGAGGCTTTTCTATCTATCTATCTATCTATCTATCTATATATATATGTATATATATATATATATATATATATATATATATATATATACTAGCTGAGTACCCGGCGTTGCCTGTTGGGGAGGAAAAGAAACAAAGGAGGAAGCTTTTGACTTCATATCCCGTCCTCATATATTGTTGTCATATCCCGACCTCCTATCCCGTCATCATATCATGACCTCCTATCCCAACCTCCTATCCCGACCTCCTATCCCGTCCTCCTTTCCCGTCCTCCTATCTCGACCTCCTTTCCCGTCCTCCTTTCCCGTCCATCTTTCCCGTCCTCCTTTCCCGTCCTCCTATCCCGGTCCTCCTATCCCTTCCTCCTTTCCCGACCTCCTATCCCGTCCTCCTTTCCCGTCCTCCTTTCCCGTCCTCCTTTCCCATCCTCCTATCCCGATCCTCCTATCCCGTCCTCCTTTCCCGACCTCCTTTCCCGTCCTCCTTTCCCATCCTCATATCACGACCTCCTTTCCCGTCCTCCTTTTCCGTCCTCCTATCCAGTCCATCTATCCCATCCTCCTATCCCGACCTCCTATCCCGACCTCCTATCCCGTCCTCCTATCCCGTCCTCCTATCACAACCTCCTATCCCGACCTCCTATCCCATCCTCCTATCCCGACCTCCTATCCCGACCTCCTATCCCGTCCTCCTATCACGACCTCCTATCCCGTCCTCAAATCTCGACCTCCTATCCCGTCCTCCTATCACAACCTCCTATCCCGTCCTCCTATCACGACCTCCTATCCCGTCCTCATATCTCGACCTCCTATCCAGTCCTCCTATCTCGACTTCCTATACCGTCATCCTATCACGACCTCCTATCACGACCTCCTATCACGACCTCCTATCACGACCTCCTATCCCGTCCTCAAATCTCGACCTCCTATCCCGTCCTCCTATCACGACCTCCTATCACGACCTCCTATCACGACCTCCTATCCCGTCCTCATATCTCGACCTCCTATCCCGTCCTCCTATCCCGTCATCCTATCACGACCTCCTATCCCGTCCTCATATCCTGACCTGTAATATGTGTACCAGGTATTGAAATATCTCCAGCCGTACAGAAGTTATGTGGGAACATACATTTCCCATTGATTTTCATGGGACTTTAAACAAAAACCCCGACCCTCACAAATGGGGGTAGTTAAGGGTTAAATTAACTATCCTATATTTTAAGTGGACATATAAGTAACATGTGGCCAAGTTTCATGTTAATATCTTTAGCTGTACACACATACATACATACATACACACACATGTTGAGTTTTATATATATATATATATATATATATATATATATATCGTCTAAGGCAGTGGTCTTCAACCTGCGGACCTCCAGATGTTGCATAACTACAACTCCCAGCATGCCCGGACAGCCAATGGCTGTCCGGGCATGCTGGGAGTTGTAGTTATGCAGCATCTGGAGGTCCGCAGGTTGAAGACCACTGGTCTAAGGGGTCTCTCTATGGGTTGGATGTGCAGTAGTGGTGTTTCTCATGTAGTTTCGGGAGAGGGCCGGATCAATGCGTCCTTAGGCTACAATTTTATTGCCGTATATTTCTTATATTGTGAATCTTCTGCTCTCAGGATCGTGCTGTGATTTACGGGAACATCTCTGCAATCCGCACAACCGGGGGCTCAATAACAAGTGTTACGACGACTGCATGTGCACTGAAGGTCAGTACAGGCTCGCTGTCATCTGTGGGGTGACTCCGCCAGTAAAGTCAGCGCAACCTTGAGGAAACCCGAGCCATGATTTATGTATTCAATCACCATATAGAATGAGACACAGTATGAAGGGACTATGAGAGCGAGGGGCCATGAGGTTGCCATGGGGCCTATGGGGAGAAGGATTCCAACCCTTTGTTATTAAGTGGCTGCGACATATGCAGGACCCCCCTTCATAGGGGATCGGCAATATTAATGGAGGTGCAGAATTGGCCCAGGGGTCATGGAGGCGGAGCTAACCACTAGGCACTTCCATGTATGGAAGGGCGGTTTTGCCCTAAAACATTTGGGAATGCCATTGAATGGCCACTTTTGGGATCATTGGCATAACCATGATGTCCCACTCTAGTCAGAGCTGTTGGCAGGGGTACCCTAGTGTCCTGGTTGGAGGACCACGGGCACCATAATGGAGGGCCCATTTTCATCTCTATTATGGGGCTCTTTAATGTCTGATTGCATTTACATTTTTTCATTGTACATGACCCTGTTTACACATGGAGGTTATAGAGGGGGGGGGGGGGGGTCTCCATTTGGGAACCTTCTCCTGTTGGCACCAGACATTGCTTAAGAGGCTGATAAACTGGGCAATCGCTCAGTGACTCCATTTCCTAGAAGGCCCCAAAGACTGACTCCAAGAAAGAACCTAACAGTGTCATTGGCCTAATCCACCAGGGGCTCTACCTTTGACCCCTTTGCTGCCGTAGGCCACCAGGGGTTTATCCGTTAACCCTTTCTCTGTCCTAGGCCTCCAGAGGCTCTACCAAAGGCTTTGCTTAAACACCTCACTACCCTAGGCCACCAGGAGCTCTACCTTTAACCCCTTTACCGCCCTAGGCCACCAGGGGAATACCATTAATCCCTTTACTACCCTAGGCCACCAGAGGCTCCAGCTTTAATCCCTTTACTGCCCTAGGCCTCCAGGGGCTCATCCTTTAACCCCCTCTTTGGCCTAGACCCCCAGGGGCTTTCCTTTTAATTCCTTTTCTGCCTTAGGCCACAGGGGCTTTGCTTTAAATGGGTACTCTGGCGGACAACATTTTTTTATTTTTTTTAAATCAACTGGTGCCAGAAAGTTAAACAGTCTTAATCTTAATCCTTCAAGTACTTATCAGCTGCTATATGCTCCAGAGGAAGTTGTGTAGTTCTTTTCAGTCTGACCACAGTGCTCTCTGCTGACACCTCTGTCCAGAGCAGTAGAGGTTTGCTTTTGGGATTTGCTCCTACTCTGGACAGTTCCTGACACAGACAGAGGTGTCAGCAGAGAGCACTGTGGTCAGACTGGAAAGAACTACACAACTTCCAGTGGAGAATACAGTAGCTGATAAGTACTGGAAGGGTTAAGATTTTTATATAGAAGTAATTTACAAATCTGTTTAACTTTCTGGAGCCAGTTGATTTAAAAAAATGTTTTCCACAAGAGTACTATTTTAATACCCTCACTACCATAGGCCACAAGAACCTCTACAATTAGCCCATGTATTGCTTTAGGCCACTAGTGGCTCTGCTTTAACCTCTTCAGTACCCAGGCCCACCAGGGAATATTCCTTAATCTTCTTCGCTCCTCTAGTCCTAAGAGGCTTTACCTTCAATCTCTTCACTGCCCTAGACCACCAGGAGCATTACTTTTAACCTCAGTGGGCACCATTTAATAAGTAAATGAATAGCAAGTGGATCAGAAGACTATATCTATGCTAGAGCTTTAAAGGGGTACTCCGGTGGAAAACTTTTTTTTTTTTTTAAATCAACTGGTGCCAGAAAGTTAAACAGATTTGTAAATTACTTCTATTAAAAAATCTTAATCCTTCCAGTACTTATTAGCTGCTGAGTACTACAGAGGAAATTCTTTTCTTTTTGGAACACAGAGCTCTCTGCTGGCATCACGAGCACAGTGCTCTCTGCTGACATCTCTGTCCATTTTAGGAACTGTCCAGTGTAGGAGAAAATACCCATAGCAAACATATGCTGTTCTGGACAGTTCCTAAAATGGACAGAGATGTCAGCAGAGAGCACTGTGCTCGTGATGTCAGCAGAGAGCTCTGTGTTCCAAAAAGAAAAAAATTTCCTCTGTAGTACTCAGCAGCTAATAAGTACTGGAAGGATTAGGATTTTTTAATAGAAGTAATTTACAAATCTGTTTAACTCTCTGGCACCAGTTGATTTTAAAAAAAAAAGAAAAAAGTTTTATACCGGAGTAACCCTTTAACCCCTTAAGGACGCAGGACGTAAATGTACGTCCTGGTGAGGTGGTACTTAACGCACCAGGACATACATTTACGTCCTGTGCATAACCGCAGGCATCGGAGCGATGCCCGTGTCATGCGCGGCTGATCCCGGCTGCTGATCGTAGCCAGGGACCCGCCGGCAATGGCCGACGACCGCGATCTCGCGGGCGTCCGCCATTAACCCCTCAGGTGCCGGGATCAATACAGATCCCGGCATCTGCGGCAGTGCGCGATGTGAATGAATGATCGGATCGCCCGCAGCGCTGCTGCGGGGATCCGATCATTCATAACGCCGCATGGAGGTCCCCTCTCCTGCCTCCGTCCGGCTCCCGGCGTCTCCTGCTCTGGTCTGTGATCGAGCAGACCAGAGCAGAAGATGACCGATAACACTGATCTGTTCTATGTCCTATACATAGAACAGATCAGTATTAGCAATCATGGTATTGCTATGAATAGTCCCCTATGGGGACTATTCAAGTGTAAAAAAAATGTAAAAAAAAAGTGAAAAATCCCCTCCCCCAATAAAAAAGTAAAACGTCCGTTTTTTCCTATTTTACCCCCAAAAAGCGTAAAAAAATTTTTTATAGACATATTTGATATCGCCACATGCGTAAATGTCCGAACTATTAAAATAAAATGTTAATGATCCCGTACGGTGAACGGCGTGAGCAAAAAAAAAAAGTCCAAAATTGCTACTTTTTTTATACATTTTATGAAAAAAAAATTATAAAAAATTAATTAAAAGTTTTTTATATGCAAATGTGGTATAAAAAAAAGTACAGATCATGGCGCAAAAAATGAGCCCCCATACCGCCGCTTATACGGAAAAATAAAAAAGTTAGAGGTCATCAAAATAAAGGGATTATAAACGTACTAATTTGGTTAAAAAGTTTGTGATTTTTTTTAAGGGCAACAATAATAGAAAAGTATGTAATAATGGGTATCATTTTAATCGTATTGACCCTCAGAATAAAGAACACACGTCATTTTTACCATAAATTGTACGGCGTGAAAACGAAACCTTCCAAAATTAGCAAAATTGCGTTTTTCGTTTTAATTTCCCCACAAAAATAGTGTTTTTTGGTTGCGCCATACATTTTATGATATAATGAGTGATGTCATTACAAAGGACAACTGGTTGCGCAAAAAACAAGCCCTCATACTAGTCTGTGGATGAAAATATAAAAGAGTTATGATTTTTAGAAGGCGAGGAGGAAAAAATGAAAACGTAAAAATTAAATTGTCTGAGTCCTTAAGGCCAAAATGGGCTGAGTCCTTAAAGGGTTAAACTTATAGGCCAGTTTAGGCTCAGGGAACATGAAGAGTCTTGCTTTTTTTCGCTCAAGATCTCAAGCACACATGGAGCCATAGGCCTTCTGTGTGCTGCCATGTATTGACTACAAAAGTGTTTCCCAACCAGGGTGCCTTCAGCTGTTGCAAAACTACAACTCCCAGCATGCCCAGACAGCCTTTGGCTGTCCGGGAATGCTGGGAGTTGTAGTTTTGCGACAGCTGGAGGCACCCTGGTTGGGAAACACTGGACTACAGGCTTATAGTGGTACAATACAATTGTATGGGTATTATATTACACACTTTCATGGGTGCCAGATTACAGAGAGAATGTTATGGTTTCAAAAAACTAGTAGCTTGTATGTAACATTAGACCAAAACTAAAAAATAATTCAGTAGACTAAAATCAAAATTTGGTGTCAAAATTAAAGGGGTATTCCAGGAAAAAAGTTTTTTTTTTTTATATCAACTGGCTCCAGAAAGTTAAACAGATTTGTAAATTACTTCTATTAAAAAAATCTTAATCCTTTCAATAATTATCAGCTGCTGAAGTTGAGTTGTTGTTTTCTTTCTGGCAACAGTGCTCTCTGCTGACATCTCTGCTTGTCTTGGGAACTGCACAGAGTAGAAGAGGTTTGCTATGGGGATTTGCTTCTAAACTGGGCGGTTCCCGAGACAGGTGTCATCAGAGAGCACTTAGACAGAAAAGAACAACTCAACTTCAGCAGCTCATAAGTACTGAAAGGATTAAGATTTTTTAATAGAAGTAATTTACTAATTTGTTTAACTTTCTGGAGACAGTTGATATATATATATATAAAAAATGTTTTTCCTGGATAAACCCTTTAATTCTGGTATGTAGACACGTTAACATGGATTAATGTCTTTTCTCCCGTCCAGGGCTGCGCTGCTATGCTAAATTCCACCGCAATCAAAGAGTAACCAGGAGGAAAGGACGATGTGTGGATCCAGAGTCCATCAACAAAGATCACGGATCATTTATTTCTGTCTGAACTGCGACTAAGCGACCCAGGGAGCAGCATTCGCTGGGACACCTGACATCCGCCTATGACCATGCAGTTATGTAGATGGCGTCCTCTAGTGTCATTCAACGAGATTGACAAGGACGAATCTGTACATTAAAATTCCAGTTATTAGGACGTAAATGACAGCGGCTCATTCGCAGATATCGCTGCACACATTTCCGACGGGACTGGGCTCTGTATTCTCAATCAGGTGTTAAATAGCTTCTATGGCAGAGAAAATGAGACGCTGTCAGCGAAAAATAAGAGATTCTGCAGAAATTTCAATGAAGAAACCTTCAGAGGCGTCTGGCAATGTATAAAGACATTTCAATAGTCACCGAGAATTACTATAAAAGAGAAATAGGATATAGTGACACCTACTGGTACCGATGGGTGTTACACCCTAAGAACTGAAAAATCGTATACACGTCCTTATATGATCTGCATTTATTTTATTTTTTATTTTTTTAAAGAAACAGCTCCACTTTTGTCCATAGGCTATGACTGGTATTGCGACTCAGTCCCATTCCCTTGAAGGCTGCAGTACCCTATATGGCCACATATATAGGAGCGGTGCTGTTTTCGGAGAGGAATTACTGCAGTACTTTAATTTAAATCTCATACGACCTCCTTATGTCGTCCTGTTCTGTAAGGCTGAATTCTATTCAGACATTCTGTGGCTTATATGTTTCTAGAAAGAAATCAAAGTGGGTTCGACCCAGATTTTTTAGACTCCTGAATGGCAAATATGCCTATACAGTATTGTTGTCTTGTGTTCTTCTGGATCCTAACTAATATTGCAGCCACTACAGCTCTCACTGGGTTTGTATCCTGCTTTCTTAGATTCCATAACAGCAGCCCTATGCAAGTATGCAGAGAAAAATGAGTGAAGGATGTATCACTGCCTATGGCTTATTGTTGACAGATCTTGGTGACATCTTAAAGGGGTACTCCGCCCCTAGACATCTTATCCCCTATCCAAAGGATAGGGGATAAGATCTCTGATCGCAGGGGTCCCGCCGATGGGACCCCCGTGATCTTTGTGCAGCACCCGTCTTGATTTAGAATGCTGGGTGCGGGGGTCATGATGTCACGCCACACCCCCTCAATGCAAGTCTATGAGAGTAGGCATGGCGGCCACCACACCCCCTCCCATAGACTTGCATTGAGTGGGTGTGGCGTGACTTCACTAGGGGGCGTGGCCGTGACGTCACGACCCCCGCCGCTTGCTCCAAACGCTCGGAACAAAATGTTCCAAACGCTGGTGCAGCGGAGTACCCCTTTTACATTGACCCAACTTTCCTAGACTACTGAGCAGCAAATTTGTCCACATTGGAGGGGAGATTTATCAAAACCTGTCCAGAGGAAAAGTTGCTGAGTTGCCCATAGCAACCAATCAGATCGCTGCTTTCATTTTTCACAGACCTTTTTAAAAATAAAACAAGCGATCGGCAACTCAGCAATTTTTTCTCTGGACAGGTTTTGATAACCCATTCTTCCCCATTAAGTCTACCCTGTCATTTGAGAAAAACTGTTGACATGTCACAGAGACATTTCAAAAGTTATGATTGGTTGGGGTCTCAGTGTTGAGACCCTGACCAATCATTACACTAGTGGGGAGAAGTGCGCTTTACTCCATGGATGGCCTCATACACTAATAATGTGTGGTAGCGGGGTGTGATGAGGGCAGATGTTGTTACCCTAGGGGCAGATGGCATTAACCCCTTGTATTCGTGATGCCAGGGCATGGTTTAGCCTAAAACCACCCAAAGGTATACCGCTGGATCCTGGGCTAGGCACAGGGGGCAAAAAAGACTCCAACGCCAAGTTACGGACATCGGTAGCTTTACTGAGGGTAGACAGATGGTAAAGTCTATACAGTTCAGCCAGGGCCCAAGGAGGTGACCAGTGATGCAGAGACCTTAAGGGCTTGCTGAGACTTGTAGTAGGACTGGACAATTGAATGCAGACCACGCTGACTTGACAAATGACAGGAACTGACTTGACTGGACTCATAAAGCTGTGACTTTATCTTACTTGAATTGATGGTGGCTGCAGGACTGGACTTTGAGGTCTCCAACACTCTGGACACACACACTAGACAAGACTGCACTGGACCTCAGCAGGAAGCAAGAGCTAAGAGAGAAGGGAGAGAAGCTAGCTCCACCCAAGGTTTATATGGGGGAGACTAGCAGGGAGCCCATAGGTCACTCTTGGGATCACCTGGTTACTGGTACCTCCTGAGTATCAATCACATGACATAACTTTTAAAGATACAAACATTTTATAATACAATACACTGCAGAACATATGTTCAGGGGGGGGGGGACAGGTGCAAGGGGCCCTAAGGACACTAAAACAGGGCAGCAAGTGTATGGGGTAACATCTCCCATATTGGGCCACCACAAACTCCCCCTCTTAAATACAGTCGTCCTCAATGCCCAGTCCTGGAGGGCGGAGGACTGAAGTGGCCACTGGGGCCTAGTGACAGTTCCTGGGGCATTATGCAAAATGTCCTTCACAAGTCTGGTTATAGAACAAGGTGGAAACGAGTCCATGTAGCACTGTAAATGTCCAGACATGGTTTGGTAAACATGTGGGATTAACGAGTTTGCAACTGCTCTAGGAACACATTTTAGACCATAATAAACACAAGGCTATCCACCCAATGCTTTGGCTGCTGGGGTCCCTTCGGTTCTTAACACTTCTCGCCAGAACTCAACAAGTACTGTGATACTATATAACCATTTTACCTCTGCATAATTAACTCTGCCTCTACACGTGTATTACTTTTAGCTTCAGGGGAACCCTCTGGCCAGTAGAGTACCCTGTACACGAGGACAGAAATATGTATAACAGATATATATACATTGGACATTTGTGGACTGGGACTACAAGTAATGTTACAGTCCTAACTTAAGTGTTTACATATGAACTGACTATGTGTGGAACATAACCTTGTACACAATATTGTGAGCTAATCTTTGTACCTTGCGGGAATTTGTTCTTGTGTTGACCTTTGGGACCTGCGCAACACCACTTCTGGAAAGTCTGGAATGCCTTCATCTTCGGGAGCTCTTGGAAGAGTTGGGCCTCAAAGGCCATTCCTCGGTCCATTAGGACAGACTCCGGACATCCAAGGATTTGCACCCATTTGGAGTACAACATCTTGGCCGCTGTCTTGGCTGTGAGATCTTTGACAGGGACAACGACAACCCATTTAGAGTAGTGATCCACCATGATGAGAGCATAAGTATACCCGGACCGGGTAGGAGACAACTTGACATGGTCTAGCATGACCAACTGGTTAGGCCTTTCACTCTGGATGGAATGGAGGGGTGCTCTTGCATCCTTGTACACGTTCTTGGTGACGTTACAGACAGCACATTCACTGCACCATTTCTCAATGTCGCTCCGCATTCCGATCCAATAGAATCTTCGCCTGACAGTAGCTTCAGTCTTGTGGACTCCGAAGTGTCCCGACTGATCATGCTATGCGTAGAGGACCATTGCCGTATCTCTTCGGGGAACCAGAATCTCGATCACCAGAGACCGGATCCAAAGGATTTCGGTACAACAGCCCTTTGTGCACAAACAGTCGCTTCCTCTGTTGCCACAGACATTTCAGCTCGTAGTCACACTGGGCCCGGCGTAGATGGGTTGGTACCTTTTTCGCCAGAAGGTAGTCCAACAGATGCTCCATGACTCAACTTTCATCCTGAAGAGTCTTCCAGGTGTATAGGTCTTCTTTAACCTTTTCGAACCTGGGTTCACCTCCATGCGGGTGGTCACAACATTCTGGTTCACGAACCGTTGGTAGAATGGGGGCATCTCCACGTCTTCCCACACGTCTTCGACAGGGGGGTCATCTGAGACAGTACATCGGCATTGACATTCGACTTGCCGCTTCTGTACTTGATGGTGAAACTGTAATTGGCTAATCTTGAAGCCCAACGCTGCTCGATGGCACCCAACTTGGCAGTGTTCAGGTGGGCGAACAGGTAATTATCCGTGTGGACAGTAAATGACGTGGCGGCCAAATAGTCTTTGAACTTTTCGTCCACGGCCCACACCAGGGCGAGAAGTTCCAACATGAATGAGCTGCAATTCTCATTCTTCTTCTCTGCTCCTCGCAGGTTACAACTGGCATAGACAATCACTCTCTCTTGCCCTTCCTGGACTTGGGACAAAACAGCACCCAGACCTTCAAAACTGGCATCAGTTTACAGCCGTAACGGCTGACTGTAGTCTGGATACGCCAAAATGGGTAGTTCTGTCAGCAGACTTTTGATAGCTCGAAACGCCATCTCTTGCTCTTCGGCCCATTCAACAGGTAGTCTTCCATTGTAGTTCTCCTTCGCCGTACTCCATAAGAGAGCTGTCAGGGGTTCTGCAATCTGGGCGAAGTCTGAAATGAAACGGCGGTAGTAGCTGTAAAACCTCAGTGTTACACAATGACATTGTCCAGGTACAATAGGACACTTTGAAAATTCAGATGGCCCAGGCACCTTTCCATCAGACGCTGGAACATAGCAGGGGCATTGCACAGCCCAAACGGCATACTTTTAAACTCGATGTTCACAAAGGTGGTCTTCTCCCGATCTTCCACGGCCATGGGCACTTGCAAATATCCACTGGTTGAGTCCAGGGTGGAGAAGCAAGCAGCCGACCCGAGGACGTTGAGTGACTCCTCGATCCTTGGCAATGGTTAAAGGAGTAGTCCAGGAGTAGTCTTAGGATAGTGGATAAGTTTGAGTTGGGGGGGTCCGACCGCTGGGGCCCCCTGCGATCTCCTGTACAGAGCCCCGACAGCCTGCGGGAAGGGGGCGTGTCGACCTCCGCACGAAGCGGCGGCCGACATGCCCCCTCAATACAACGCTATGGCAGAGCCGAAGCGCTGCCTTCGGCAATCTCCGGCTCTGCCATAGAGATGTATTGAGAGGGCGTGTCGGCCGCCGCGTCGTGCGGAGGTCGACACCCGCTATCTGGCTGGAGAGCCTGGCCCCCGTACAGAGAGATCGCAGGGGGCCCCAGCGGTCGGACCCCCCGCGATCTCAAACTTATCCCCTATCCTTAGGATAGGGGATAAGTTTTTCACCACTGGACTACCCCTTTAAGCGTCCTTATTTGAGACATTGTTCAATTTCCTGTAGTCAACACAGAAGCGGATGGTTCCGTCCTTTTTCTAGAGTAGAACAAGTGGTGCCGCCCAGGGGCTCTCACTTTCTTAGATTACTTCTGCCTCTTTCATGTCGGCCAGTATCTTCTTGACAGTCTAATACATGCTGGGCGTGACCAGACGGTGTCTTTCCTTGATAGGTGGGCTATCACCTGTGAGGATTCGGTGCTGGATCATTGAAGTCTGCCCGAAGTCTGTGGGGTGCTTGCTGAAAGCCTCATGGTACCTCTTGGCAACATTGATGATTCCATTGACTTGGTCCCTTGGGGTAGTGTCGTCTGCAACCTGGAGTTGCGCCCACCAGGCTCTGGAAGACTCACACTGGATCCTTCGGTCACTTTAGCTGCACACTGTCGAGCCACCAGACGTTCTGTCACAATGTCTTTCGACTCGTTAACTAACCGCACCGGGACTCCCCCATTGGTGACAATGAAAAGGCTTCTCGCAACTTGAACAAGAGGATAATCTTCCAATTGCATAGGTTCCAGCAGGGCTTGATAGTCTCTATTCTTGACTCCGGGACGTGCGCGACACCAGATGATGGTCTCCATGTTGGGTTGTTAGGTCACCGACCCTAGGGGCAGATGGCATTAACCCCTTGTATTCGTGACGCCAGGGCGTGGTTTAGCCTAAAACCACGCGAAGGTATACTGCTGGATCCTGGGCTAGGCATGGGGGCAATAAAGACTCCGATGCCAAGTTACTGACAACGGTAGCTTTACTGAGGGTAGACAGATGGTAAAGACTATACAGTTAAGCCAGGGCCGAAGGAGGTGACCAGTGACGCAGAGACCTTAAGGGCTTGCTGGGACTTGTAGTAGGACTGGACAATAGAATTCAGACCACGCTGACTTGACAGATGACAGGGACTGACTTGACTTGACTCATAATGCTGTGACTTTATCTTACTTGACTTGATGGCGGCTGCAGGACTGGACTTTGAGGTCTCCAACACTCTGGACACACACACTAGACAAGACTGCACTGGACCTCAGCAGAAGAGAGAGAAGCTCCACCCAGGGATTATATGTGGGAGACTAGCAGGGAGCCCATAGGTCACTCTTGGGATCACCTGGTCACTGGTACCTCCTGGGTAACAATCACATGACATAACTCTTAAAGATACAACACATTTTATAATACAATACACTGCAGAACATATGTACAGGGGGTGAAACAGGTGCAAGGGGCTCTGGGGACACTGAAGGAGGCTGCCTGACAGGACAGCAAGGGTACGGGGCAACATCTCCCGTACTGGGTCACCACAAATGGAGCCATCAAGTAAAGCTGGACAGCAATAGCTGCAAGACAGAGTTCTACTGCACACTTCAATGTCACAATGATCAGGGGCAGTCTCATCATTCCAGCCCCTAAAACATATCCTGACAGGATAGAGGATGAGGTCCTGATTCTGAGGGTCCGACCTGATTGCTCTCCATAGTGCAATAGAAAATAATTGGAGCAAATGCTGATCTTGCCCCCTCTTCATTCAGCGGGAAGAGTTGAGTCCCCGTTCTACCGATCATGGAGGGTCTCAAAGGCACTTATCCCTTATTCGATGGATGGGGGATACGTTTTTAGGGGCTGGAATACTTCTTTAACATTATCCGTAACAGTTCAGTGTATCTAGGCCAGTGTTTCCCAACCAGTGTGCCTCCAGCTGTTGCAAAACTACATCTCCCAGCATGTTGGACTATATAGTAGTATATAGTGTAGGTCAGTGTTTACCAACGGGGTGCCTCCAGCTGTTGCAAAACTACAACTCCCAGCATGCCCGGACAGCCAACGGCTGTCCGGGCATGCTGGGAGTTGTAGTTTTGCAACAGCTGGAGGCGCTCTGGTTGGGAAACGCTGGTTTAGTATATGGTGCAACATTCCAGGAGTTGGAGGATTGGTTGGATAAATACTGGCAGGGCGGCCAAAATACCGTCTGTGCTGGTAAAATACTTGTCAGGTGGCAGCCCTGGAGGGCTGGAGGGGCCTGTGTGAGCGATACTTATATTTAGTGACTTAGATATCAGACTTTTGTAAAGTAAATAAAACGTACATGGCGCACACCCCTCGGGACACGTGTGTTACTTTTGTGTAAGAAATGTAGACGGAAACCATAGCAACCCACCGACCGTTTTGTAGATTTTGTTGCAAAGAAAGCCAAGATGGCGGCCCGATGCTTATTAATGTGATTTTTCTATGTAAATAAAGTATGATGGATTACTGCGCTGTTATTTGTGTGAAAGACGCCAGAAAGGGTTGAGAAAGTTGAGTCATGTGTGATGGGCGACCTCAGGGCCACGTTCTGCGTCCACATCTGTATTCTCCTGCACATCTGATCTAGACAAGGGGTGCCTCCAGCTGTTGCAGAACTACAACTCCCAGCATGCCCGGACAGCCATTGGCAGGGGGCAATAGGTGGGGGTCACAAACCCATGTTTTCCTAAGTGGTCCCATGGTGGGATTCCCTTCAATGAACCATCATCTGTAGGACCACCAACTATCAGACATTTATGGCTTATCTGTAGGATCTATCCTGGACCCCACTATAAGACATTTATAATATATCTGTAGGATCTATCCTGGACCCCACTATAAGACATTAATAATATATCTGTAGGATCTATCCTGGACCCCACTATAAGACATTTATAATATATCTGTAGGATCTATCCTGGACCCCACTATAAGACATTTATGATATATCTGTAGGATCTATCCTGGACCCCACTATAAGACATTTATAATATATCTGTAGGATCTATCCTGGACCCCACTATAAGACATTTATAATATATCTGTAGGATCTATCCTGGACCCCACTATAAGACATTTATAATATATCTGTAGGATCTATCCTGGACCCCACTATAAGACATTTATGATATATCTGTAGGATCTATCCTGGACCCCACTATAAGACATTTATAATATATATGTAGGATCTATCCTGGACCCCACTATAGGACATTTATAATATATCTGTAGGATCTATCCAGGACCCCACTATAAGACATTTATAATATATCTGTAGGATCTATCCTGGACCCCACTATAAGACATTTATAATATATCTGTAGGATCTATCCTGGACCCCACTATAAGACATTTATAATATATATGTAGGATCTATCCTGGACCCCACTATAGGACATTTATAATATATCTGTAGGATCTATCCTGGACCCCACTATAAGACATTTATAATATATCTGTAGGATCTATCCTGGACCCCACTATAAGACATTTATAATTTATCTGTAGGATCTGTCCTGGACCCCACTATAAGACATTTATAATATATCTGTAGGATCTATCCTGGACCCCACTATAAGAAATTTATAATATATCTGTAGGATCTATCCTGGACCCCACTATAAGACATTTATAATATATCTGTAGGATCTATCCTGGACCCTCCTATAAGACATTTATAATATATCTGTAGGATCTATCCTGGACCCCACTATAAGACATTTATAATATATCTGTAGGATCTATCCTGGACCCCACTATAAGACATTTATAATATATCTGTAGGATCTATCCTGGACCCCACTATAAGACATTTATAATATATCTGTAGGATCTATCCTGGACCCCACTATAAGACATTTATAATATATCTGTAGGATCTATCCTGGACCCCACTATAAGACATTTATAATATGTCTGTAAGATCTATCCTGGACCCCACTATAAGACATTTATAATACATCTGTAGGATCTATCCTGGACCCCACTATAAGACATTTATAATATATCTGTAGGATCTATCCTGGACCCCACTATAAGACATTTATAATATATATGTGGGATCTATCCTGGACCCCACTATAAGACATTTATAATATATCTGTAGGATCTATCCTGGACCCCACTATAAGACATTTATAATATATCTGTAGGATCTATCCTGGATCCCACTATAAGACATTTATAATATGTCTGTAGGATCTATCCTGGACCCCACTATTGTTACGCCTAGCGCTCCGGGTCCCCGCTCCTCCCCGGAGCGCTCACGGCGTCTTTCTCCCTGCAGCGCCCCGGTCAGTCCCGCTGACCGGGAGCGCTGCACTGTCATGGCCGTTGGGGATGCGATTCGCACAGCGGGACGCGCCCGCTCGCGAATCGCATCCCAGGTCACTTACCCGTCCCGGTCCCCTGCTGTCATGTGCTGGCGCGCGCGGCTCCGCTCTCTAGGGCGCGCGCGCGCCAGCTCTCTGAGACTTAAAGGGCCAGTGCACCAATGATTGGTGCCTGGCCCAATTAGCTTAATTGGCTTCCACCTGCTCCCTGCCTTTATCTGATCTCCTCCCATGCACTCCCTTGCCGGATCTTGTTGCCTTGTGCCAGTGAAAGCGTTTAGTGTGTCCAAAGCCTGTGTACCTGAACTTCTGCTATCCATCCTGACTACGAACCTTGCCGCCTGCCCCCGACCTTCTGCTACGTCTGACCTTGCCTCTGCCTAGTCCTTCTGTCCCACGCCTTCTCAGCAGTCAGCGAGGTAGAGCCGTTGCTAGTGGATACGACCTGGTTGCTACTGCCGCAGCAAGACCATCCCGCTTTGCGGCGGGCTCTGGTGAAAACCAGTAGCCTCTTAGAACCGGTCCACTAGCACGGTCCACGCCAATCCCTCGCTGACACAGAGGATCCACTACCTGGAAGCCGAATCATGACAGTAGATCCGGCCATGGATCCCGCTGAGGTGCCGCTGCCAAGTCTCGCTGATCTTCCCACGGTGGTCGCTCAGCAATCGCAGCAGATTGCCCAACAAGGACAGCAGCTGTCGCAGTTGACCGCCATGTTACAGCAACTTCTGCCTCTGCTACAGCAGCAACCATCTCCTCCGCCAGCTCCTGCACCTCCTCCGCAGCGAGTGGCCGCTCCTAACCTCCGCTTGTCCCTGCCGGACAAATTTGATGGGGACTCTAAACTCTGCCGTGGATTTTTGTCTCAGTGTTCCCTGCATATGGAGATGTTGTCGGACTTGTTTCCTTCAGAACGGTCTAAGGTGGCGTTCGTAGTAAGCCTTCTCTCAGGAAAGGCCTTGTCTTGGGCCACACCGCTCTGGGACCGCAATGATCCTGCCACAGCCACAGTCCAGTCCTTCTTCGCTGAAGTCCGGAGTGTCTTCGAGGAGCCAGCCCGAGCTTCTTCTGCCGAGACTGCCCTGTTGAACCTGGTCCAGGGTAATTCTTCAGTGGGCGAGTACGCCATACAATTCCGTACTCTTGCTTCCGAGTTATCATGGAATAACGAGGCTCTCTGCGCGACCTTTAAAAAAGGCCTATCCAGTCGCATCAAGGATGTGCTGGCCGCACGAGAGATTCCTGCCAATCTGCAAGAACTCATCCATCTAGCTACCCGCATTGACATGCGTTTTTCTGAGCGACACCAAGAGCTCCGCCAGGAAAAAGACTTAGATCTCTGGGCACCTCTCCCACAGTATCCGTTGCAATATTCGCCTGGGCCTCCCGCCGAGGAGGCCATGCAAGTGGATAAGTCTCGCCTGACCCAGGAAGAGAGGAATCGCCGTAGGGAAGAAAATCTCTGTCTTTACTGTGCCAGTACCGAGCATTTCTTGGTGGATTGCCCTATCCGTCCTCCACGCCTGGGAAACGCACGCACGCACCCAGCTCACGTGGGTGTGGCGTCTCTTGGTTCCAAGTCTGCTCCTCCACGTCTCACGGTACCCGTGCGGATTTCTTCTTCAGCCAACTCCTCCCTCTCAGCCGTGGCCTGCTTGGACTCCGGTGCCTCTGGAAATTTTATTTTGGAGTCGTTTGTTAATAAATTCAGCATCCCGGTGACCCGTCTCGTCAAGCCGCTCTACATTTCCGCGGTCAACGGAGCCAGATTGGACTGCACCGTGCGTTACCGCACAGAGCCCCTCCTCATGTCTATTGGACCCCACCTTGAGAGGATTGAGTTCTTCATTCTCCCCAACTGTACCTCTGAGGTCCTCCTCGGTCTGCCTTGGCTCCGGCTTCATTCCCCCACCATTGATTGGACCACCGGGGAGATCAGGAACTGGGACTCTGCCTGCCACAGGAAGTGCCTCTCCCCCCCTCCCAGTCCCGTCAGGCAAGCCTCTGTGCCTCCCCATGGCCCCCGTCCTGGTGTCACACTGCCCCATGCCAGGCCTCGCCCTCTGCCCTCCCTCCCCATTCCCACTCCTGCTGTACTGCCTGCCGTTGAGGAAACCCTCCATTCTTTCCCGGTGTCCTCATCCCAGGGGAGGCAGTTACCGGACAAAGAGAAGGGAAGACCTAAGGGGGGGGGTACTGTTACGCCTAGCGCTCCGGGTCCCCGCTCCTCCCCGGAGCGCTCACGGCGTCTTTCTCCCTGCAGCGCCCCGGTCAGTCCCGCTGACCGGGAGCGCTGCACTGTCATGGCCGTTGGGGATGCGATTCGCACAGCGGGACGCGCCCGCTCGCGAATCGCATCCCAGGTCACTTACCCGTCCCGGTCCCCTGCTGTCATGTGCTGGCGCGCGGCTCCGCTCTCTAGGGCGCGCGCGCGCCAGCTCTCTGAGACTTAAAGGGCCAGTGCACCAATGATTGGTGCCTGGCCCAATTAGCTTAATTGGCTTCCACCTGCTCCCTGGCTATATCTGATCTCCTCCCATGCACTCCCTTGCCGGATCTTGTTGCCTTGTGCCAGTGAAAGCGTTTAGTGTGTCCAAAGCCTGTGTACCTGAACTTCTGCTACCCATCCTGACTACGAACCTTGCCGCCTGCCCCCGACCTTCTGCTACGTCTGACCTTGCCTCTGCCTAGTCCTTCTGTCCCACGCCTTCTCAGCAGTCAGCGAGGTTGAGCCGTTGCTAGTGGATACGACCTGGTTGCTACTGCCGCAGCAAGACCATCCCGCTTTGCGGCGGGCTCTGGTGAAAACCAGTAGCCTCTTAGAACCGGTCCACTAGCACGGTCCACGCCAATCCCTCGCTGACACAGAGGATCCACTACCTGGAAGCCGAATCGTGACAACTATAAGACATTTATAATATATCTGTAGGATCTATCCTGGACCCCACTATAAGACATTTATAATATATCTGTAGGATCTATCCTGGACCCCACTATAAGACATTTATAATATATCTGTAGGATCTATCCTGGACCCCACTATAAGACATTTATAATATATCTGTAGGATCTATCCTGGACCCCACTATAAGACATTTATAATATATCTGTAGGATCTATCCTGGACCCCACTATAAGACATTTATAATATATCTGTAGGATCTATCCTGGACCCCACTATAAGACATTTATAATATATCTGTAGGATCTATCCTGGACCCCACTATAAGACATTTATAATATATATGTGGGATCTATCCTGGACCCCACTATAAGACATTTATAATATATCTGTAGGTTCTATCCTGGACCCCACTATAAGACATTTATAATATATCTGTAGGTTCTATCCTGGACCCCACTATAAGACATTTATAATATATCTGTAGGATCTATCCTGGACCCCCCTATAAGACATTTATAATATATCTGTAGGATCTATCCTGGACCCCACTATAAGACATTTATAATATATCTGTAGGATCTATCCTGGACCCCACTATAAGACATTTATAATATATCTGTAGGACCTATCCTGGACCCCACTATAAGACATTTATAATATATCTGTAGGATCTATCCTGGACCCCACTATAAGACATTTATAATATATCTGTAGGATCTATCCTGGACCCCACTATAAGACATTTATAATATATCTGTAGGATCTATCCTGGACCCCACTATAAGACATTTATAATATATCTGTAGGTTCTATCCTGGACCCCACTATAAGACATTTATAATATATCTGTAGGTTCTATCCTGGACCCCACTATAAGACATTTATAATATATCTGTAGGATCTATCCTGGACCCCACTATAAGACATTTATAATATATCTGTAGGATCTATCCTGGACCCCACTATAAGACATTTATAATATATATGTGGGATCTATCCTGGACCCCACTATAAGACATTTATAATATATCTGTAGGATCTATCCTGGACCCCACTATAAGACATTTATAATATATCTGTAGGATCTATCCTGGACCCCACTATAAGACATTTATAATATATCTGTAGGATCTATCCTGGACCCCACTATAAGACATTTATAATATATCTGTAGGATCTATCCTGGACCCCACTATAAGACATTTATAATATATCTGTAGGATCTATCCTGGACCCCACTATAAGACATTTATAATATATCTGTAGGATCTATCCAGGACCCCACTATAAGACATTTATAATATATCTGTAGGATCTATCCTGGACCCCACTATAAGACATTTATAATATATCTGTAGGATCTATCCTGGACCCCACTATAAGACAGTTATAATATATCTGTAGGATCTATCCTGGACCCCACTATAAGACATTTATAATATATCTGTAGGATCTATCCTGGACCCCCCTATAAGACATTTATAATATATCTGTAGGATCTATCCTGGACCCCACTATAAGACATTTATAATATATCTGTAGGATCTATCCTGTACCCCACTATAAGACATTTATAATATATCTGTAGGATCTATCCTGGACCCCACTATAAGACATTTATAATACATCTGTAGGATCTATCCTGGACCCCACTATAAGACATTTATAATATATCTGTAGGATCTATCCTGGACCCCACTATAAGACATTTATAATATATCTGTAGGATCTATCCTGGACCCCCCTATAAGACATTTATAATATATCTGTAGGATCTATCCTGGACCCCACTATAAGACATTTATAATATATCTCTAGGATCTATCCTGTACCCCACTATAAAACATTTATAATATATCTGTAGGATCTATCCTGGACCCCACTATAAGACATTTATAATATATCTGTAGGATCTATCCTGGACCCCACTATAAGACATTTATAATATATATGTGGGATCTATCCTGGACCCCACTATAAGACATTTATAATATATCTGTAGGATCTATCCTGGACCCCACTATAAGACATTTATAATATATCTGTAGGATCTATCCTGGACCCCACTATAAGACATTTATAATATATCTGTAGGATCTGTCCTGGACCCCACTATAAGACATTTATAATATCTGTAGGATCTATCCTGGACCCCACTATAAGACATTTATAATATATCTGTAGGATCTATCCTGGACCCCAGTATAAGACATTTATAATATATCTGTAGAATCTATCCTGGACCCCACTATAAGACATTTATAATATATCTGTAGGATCTATCCTGTACCCCACTATAAGACATTTATAATATATCTGTAGGATCTATCCTGGACCCCACTATAAGACATTTATAATATATCTGTAGGATCTATCCTGGACCCCACTATAAGACATTTATAATATATCTGTAGGATCTATACTGGACCCCACTTTAAGACATTTATAATATATCTGTAGGATCTGTCCTGGACCCCACTATAAGACATTTATAATATATCTGTAGGATCTATTCTGGACCCCACTTTAAGACATTTATAATATATCTGTAGGATCTATCCTGTACCCCACTATAAGACATTTATAATATATATGTGGGATCTATCCTGGACCCCCCTATAAGACATTTATATTACATCTGTAGGATCTATCCTGGACCCCACTATAAGACATTTATAATATATCTGTAGGATCTATCCTGTACCCCACTATAAGACATTTATAATATATCTGTAGGATCTATCCTGGACCCCACTATAAGGCATGTATAATATATCTGTAGGATCTATCCTGGACCCCCCTATAAGACATTTATAATATATATGTGGGATCTATCCTGGACCCCACTATAAGACATTTATAATATATCTGTAGGATCTATCCTGGACCCCACTATAAGACATTTATATTACATCTGTAGGATCTATCCTGGACCCCACTATAAGACATTTATAATATATCTGTAGGATCTATCCTGGACCCCACTATAAGACATTTATAATATATCTGTAGGATCTATCCTGGACCCCACTATAAGACATTTATAATACATCTGTAGGATCTATCCTGGACCCCACTATAAGACATTTATAATATATCTGTAGAATCTATCCTGGACCCCACTATAAGACATTTATAATATATATGTGGGATCTATCCTGGACCCCACTATAAGACATTTATAATATATCTGTAGGATCTATCCTGGACCCCACTATAAGACATTTATAATATATCTGTAGGATCTGTCCTGGACCCCACTATAAGACATTTATAATATATCTGTAGGATCTGTCCTGGACCCCACTATAAGACATTTATAATATATCTGTAGGATCTATCCTGGACCCCCCTATAAGACATTTATAATATATCTGTAGGATCTATCCTGGACCCCACTATAAGACATTTATAATATATCTGTAGGATCTATCCTGGACCCCACTATAAGACATTTATAATATATCTGTAGGATCTATCCTGGACCCCACTATAAGACATTTATAATATATCTGTAGGATCTATCCTGGACCCCACTATAAGACATTTATAATATATCTGTAGGATCTATCCTGGACCCCACTATAAGACATTTATAATATATCTGTAGGATCTATCCTGGACCCCACTATAAGACATTTATAATATATCTGTAGGATCTATCCTGGACCCCACTATAAGGCATGTATAATATATCTGTAGGATCTATCCTGGACCCCACTATAAGACATTTATAATATATCTGTAGGATCTATCCTGTACCCCACTATAAGACATTTATAATATATCTGTAGGATCTATCCTGGACCCCACTATAAGGCATGTATAATATATCTGTAGGATCTATCCTGGACCCCACTATAAGACATTTATAATATATCTGTAGGATCTATCCTGGACCCCACTATAAGACATTTATAATATATCTGTAGGATCTATCCTGGACCCCCCTATAAGACATGTATAATATATCTGTAGGATCTATCCTGGACCCCACTATAAGACATGTATAATATATCTGTAGGATCTATCCTGGACCCCACTATAAGACATTTATAATATATATGTGGGATCTATCCTGGACCCCACTATAAGACATTTATAATATATCTGTAGGATCTATCCTGGACCCCACTATAAGACATTTATAATATATCTGTAGGATCTATCCTGGACCCCACTATAAGACATTTATAATATATCTGTAGGATCTATCCTGGACCCCACTATAAGACATTTATAATATATCTGTAGGATCTATCCTGGACCCCCCTATAAGACATTTATAATATATCTGTAGGATCTATCCTGGACCCCACTATAAGACATTTATAATATATCTGTAGGATCTGTCCTGGACCCCACTATAAGACATTTATAATATATCTGTAGGATCTATCCTGGACCCCCCTATAAGACATTTATAATATATCTGTAGGATCTATCCTGGACCCCACTATAAGACATTTATAATATATCTGTAGGATCTATCCTGGACCCCACTATAAGACATTTATAATATATCTGTAGGATCTATCCTGGGACCCCACTATAAGACATTTATAATATATCTGTAGGATCTATCCTGGACCCCACTATAAGACATTTATAATATATATGTGGGATCTATCCTGGACCCCACTATAAGACATTTATAATATATCTGTAGGATCTATCCTGGACCCCACTATAAGACATTTATAATATATCTGTAGGATCTATCCTGGACCCCACTATAAGACATTTATAATATATCTGTAGGATCTATCCTGGACCCCACTATAAGACATTTATAATATATAAGTGGGATCTATCCTGGACCCCACTATAAGACATTTATAATATATCTGTAGGATCTGTCCTGGACCCCACTATAAGACATTTATAATATATCTGTAGGATCTATCCTGGACCCCCCTATAAGACATTTATAATATATCTGTAGGATTTATCCTGGACCCCACTATAAGACATTTATAATATATCTGTAGGATCTGTCCTGGACCCCCCTATAAGACATTTATAATATATCTGTAGGATCTATCCTGGGACCCCACTATAAGACATTTATAATACATCTGTAGGATCTATCCTGGACCCCACTATAAGACATTTATAATATATCTGTAGGATCTATCCTGGGACCCCACTATAAGACATTTGTGGTGCCTTGGGGGGGTGTATGGCAGTTGGGGTGTTGCTGTGAGGTATATCACGGTTATAATTAACTCTTGTCAATCGTGACGCCAGGGTGGGGTTAATACTATGATGCTTGGCCTATTGCCACCCTTCCCAAAAGCGATAGGGAGATGTAGAATAAATGCAATGTCCACAACCAGAGCTTTGCTGAAAACTTTCGGAAACTTAACTGAAGATTTTCTGTAACATGGGATAACAGGAACAGTCCTTATAACAGAGTCTATGTACAGCTCAGCTGAGATTGACGTATGGTTGGGACTTTTGTAAGTTCTTTAGATTATTAGGATTTTGTAAGCATAGATCCGCTGGATTTAGGGGTATGTTTAGGTCCAGAGGTCTCGCTAGCATAAGCGGGGAAGTTGTAAGAAGTCACTGTTTCGTTTCAGGCTGAGGCCGGCAGGCTGTGGCCTAGTAGCAGTCGTTGTAAATTGCGGAGGTCTGTCCTCATGAAGTGTCAGCAACCCAAGAGCAAAGAGATGCTGCTTGCTTTGCAGCGCAGGAACAAGAGAGCGTCTATTGGCTAAAGCTCCCTTATATGGGCAGGGGCTGGCCATTTTAGGATTGGTCCACACCATCTGTCAATCAGCTTTACAACGTCTTATGGGTAATCCCCTGACCCATGAACCTCCAAAGGTCCTTTAACCTACCATAGAGTACTAACCCGAATCACATGACCTAAGGTCCTGCCTGCGACGCTATGCAGGTAAGCATACATATAATATACAGCATTTACATATAATTCACTAGAATATTAACTATTTGAGGGGTGACTAGGGGATGACTAAAGAAGCGGACCCCCACAGTTACTAGGAACTCTGACTTTGGGGACCCCTAACCAAGGTACGGTATGCAATACGGTGCCGGGACACCACACATTCATAATATATCTAGGATTTATCCTGGGACCCCACCAATCAGTTACTTATGACATATCCAGGTAGGCGCTGCCGGCTGTGTGATCAGGACGTGTGCTGGAGAAGCCATTAATAACAACGGCGCTGCTGTGTCCTGGGTCATAGCACAAAGCGCAGGTAGAGTTATGGCCCTTAAATACCCTTTAAAATAAAATACACTAAATATTAGGTGTCCTCTCATAATTCTGTATTACACATAAGTATAAACACATCTTTTCCAGGCTCCTGAATGGCAAAACTGACACTGCAGCACTTTAAATATGTTATATAACATAGGGACTAGAGATGAGCGAACTTACAGTAAATTCGATTTGTCACGAACTTCTCGGCTCGGCGGTTGCTGACTTTTCCTGCATAAATGAGTTCAGCTTTCAGGTGCTCCCGTGGGCTGGAAAAGGTGGATACAATCCTAGAAGAATCTTTCTTAGGACTGTATCCACCTTTTCCAGCCCACCGGAGCACCGGAAAGCTGAACTAATTTATGCAGGAAAAGTCAGCAACCGCCGAGCTGAGAAGTTCGTGACGAATCGAATTTACTGTAAGTTCGCTCATCTCTAATAGGGATCATGGCGTTAGGGCAGTGTTTCCCAACCAGGGCACCTCCAGCTGTTGTGAAACTATAACTCCCAGCATGCCCGGACAGCCTTCGGCTGTCCGGGCATGCTGGGAGTTATAGTTTCATAACAGCTGGAGGCACCCTGGTTGGGAAACATTGGGTTAGAGGATTATGGACTTATTGAAGAACACTGCACACAGCTTCTCCCCAGCATAAATGACTGATAGCAAAGGACAATAAAATTATCAGGCGTCAGGTTTAATGTCCCTTTAAAGGGGTTCTCCAAAGGAAAATAATGTTTTTAAATGAACTGGAGCCAGAAATGTATACATATTATAAATTACTTCTTAATATAAATATCTTAATCCTTCCAGTACTTATCAGCTGCTGTATGCTTCAGAAGTAGTTGTGTAGTTATTTCCAGTCTGACCACAGTTTTCTCTGCTGCCACCTCTGTCCATGTCAGGAACTGTCCCATTTTTTTTTCTCTCTCTCCCTCTCTCTCTTTTCCTTTCCTCTCCCTTTTCCCTTTTTCTTCTTTCCTTTTTCTTTTAACACAATGGCCCTTGACCTGTTTTATGTCTCACACTATACGGTGTGTGTTGTTTGTCTATTTGTATGTTTTTTCTTTAAAAATCATTGAAAAACATGAATGGAAGAAAAAAGGAACTGTCCAAATCCCCATAGCAAACCTCTCCTGCTCTAGACAGTTCCTGACATGGACAGAGGTGTCAGCAGAGAGCACTGTGTTCAGACTGGAAAGAACTACACAACTTCCTTTGGCGTATACAGCAGCTGATAAGTACTGGAAGGATTAAGATTTTTAAATAGACATAATTTACAAATCTGCATAACTTTCTGGCACTAGTTGATTTGCAAACGTTTATTTTCTTCTTCCGGAGTACCACTTTAACAGCAGTTACACAGCAGATTAGCTCTGACACAATGGCGCTCACAGCTTTGTTGCCATTGTGGTTAGTGAACAAAAGCATCTTTCTTCTGATCAGTCATGGGTTGTGATGACATCGGGTGAAGATATCAGATGATTTCCTCACATGCCGGGAAGCGTCCCCTGCAGGAAAGGTTAGGGTTACCCTATGTCACTGCTGTTTCCAAAATTCTAACACATGCTTATAGACAGAGTTGCAAATGGAGACCAAGTTGCTGTTGACAGATGCTTTCTGTTTATTATGGGACTCAGGGTAAATTATTGTGCATTGATATGTGGTAGCGGGGTGTGATGAGGGCAGATGTTGTTACCCTAGGGGCAGATGGTATTAAGCCCTTGTATTCGTGACGCCAGGGCATGGTTTAGCCTAAAACCACCCGAAGGTATACCGCTGGATCCTGGGCTAGACACGGGGGCAATAAAGACACTGACGCCAAGTTACAGACAACGGTAGCTTTACTGAGGGTAGACAAATGGTAAAGTCTATACAGTTCAGCCAGGGCCCAAGGAGGTGACCAGTGACTTCAGAGACCTTAAGGGTTTGCTGGGACTTGTAGTAGGACTGGACAATTGAATGCAGACCACGCTGACTTGACAGATGACAGGGACTGACTTGACTCATAAAGCTGTGACTTTATCTTACTTGACTTGATGGTGGCTGCAGGACTGGACTTTGAGGTCTCCAACACTCTGGACACACACACTAGACAAGACTGCACTGGACCTCAGCCGAAGAGAGAGAAGCTCCACCCAGGGGTTATATGGGGGAGACTAGCAGGGAGCCTATAGGTCACTCTTGGATCACCTGGTCACTGGTACCTCCTGGGAAACAATCACATGACATATCACATGGTATAACTCTTAAAGCAACATTACATTTTATAACACTTTACATGGTAAAACATATTTACAATGGGGAAACAAGTGCAGGGGCCTTGGGGACACTGAAGGAGGCTGCCTGACAGGACAGCAGGAGCGCGGGGTAACACCTCCCGTACTGGGCCACCACAGAGTCCTAAGTCTGTGTTCATGCGGGGCATTAAATTAGCATTACCGCCACTAATCACTGCTGCAATATTCCGCAATCACTAGAAAATTGTGCATTTTTTACAGCGATTTCGGAATATGGTGGAAAAATTGTGGTGGTAATTCGCTGCGGAGACGCTTATTAAACACCCTGTGTTAACAAAGGTCAGAGCTGTACAATGTGGAAGTGATGGTTATTATAGTAGCGCTGTGCGAATCCAGCTAACATCTTGTGTAAAGACTTCAAACACATGGGTTTAGTTTTTCCTAAATCCCTATTTTGACTTTCAGCTAACTTTTTCAATGAGAAAACACTTGGGGAGATTTATCAAAACCTGTGCAGAGAAAAAGCTGAACGGTTACCCATAGCAACCAATCAGATCGCTTCTTTCATTTTGCAGAGGCCTTGTTAAAAAGGAAAGCAGCTATCTGATTGGTTGCTATGGGCAACTGGGCCACTTTTCCTCTGGACAGGTTTTGATAAATCTCCCGCACTGTGCAGTTGTTGTGGGGTTTTTTGTGCATTTTTTTTTAAATAAATACAAAAAAAAATTAATAAAATAAAACAAGTGGAAACCTAGCCTAGGGCTATGCAGCAGAGTCCCATTGATTTCAAGTCAATGGGCTTGGGTTGATTTAAATGGAGCTGTTGTAGAGGGTCCCTCCCCAAATATATATGAATAACCTAATGGGTCATTTCTTGTAAAGTGATAAATGCCCATAAATGAATTAATTCACAATTTGTATTCAACATTAATCTTGTTCACCCGCCCCCCCCCCCCCCCCCAAACCAGTCACATTTAGCGCAGTTAAGTGGCGCCAATTTTTCATTACCCATACCGGGCTCCTCAGCTCCCTTATATATAGAGTAAGGTCAGACACGTGAGTCCGAGTGAAGACCCCTGGGCTCTGGGATAATGATGGGACTTTCAGGGGGATTTGCTAATTTTGCGCCTCACTGATTCCGTCCTCTTCTATTATCAGTGACATTTTTAGTCCAAGGAAGTGAAATCGTATCTGGTTTATTAAAGTCCTTTTAAGTGCCCGTCGCCATAATAACCATTTTATTCATCGCCCCGTACAATGCTGCAAATATTGCGGGGTCTGACTTTCATCATAGCTGGTGAACCGAAACAATGTACGAATGTCATAAATATGACAGCCTAATAGGATTCTGCACATCCCTTTAATGCAGCATCTCTGGGTAGTGCAGCGCTCTAGTTCTTATCGTGCTATTGGCAGAGGTCACCCATAGACCTGTACGGTAGGAAGGGTTGCCACCTGGCCGGTATTTTGGCCACCCTGCCGGTATTTTTATATTAAAAATACAGGCAATGCAATGGCCGGTATTTATCCAACCAATCCTCCAACTCCCGGAATTTTGCACCATATACTATATCAGTGTTTCCCAACCAGAGCGCCTCCAGCTGTTGCAAAACTACAACTCCCAGCATGCCCGGACAGCCAATGGCCAAGGGGTTAATGCCCTCTGCCCCTAGGGTAACAACATCTGCCCTCATCATACCCCGCTACCACATAATCACGAAACATTACTAGCCAGCAAATGTGCGGAATATCCGCACACAAAAAAAGTCCTCACATTTGACTTACCGGCGGGCACTAGTACCACTCTTAAATAGACGGCAATGCTTTTCCTTACAGACTCCACAGAAGGAATAGCCTAGTCTGAATCCTGGCATGAAAAATTCTGCTGGGTGAACAGTGCAGCAGAATTCCATTGCTTCGGAATGTCCGTGCGGAATATTCAAGTGGAATTCAGCACACAAACATTCTGCTGTGTGAATATAGCCTTGGATTGACCCTGGGGTACTCCGCCCCTAGACATCTTATAAGATAAGATGTCAGATCGCCGCGGTCCTGCTGCTGGGGACCCCCGGAATCTACCAATCAGCACCCACCTTTAACGGCTTCCAAACCGCTGGAGGTCCTCAGGCTGAGTCCATCTCAACCACGAGGACGGAGCATAGTGACGTCATGGCTCCGCCCCCGTGTGATGTCATGCCCCGCCCCCTCAATGCAAGTCTATTGGAGGGGCGTGGCAGCTGTCACGCCCCCTCCCATAGGCTTGCATTAAGGGGGCGGAAGGGTGACGTCACACGGGGCGGAGCCGTGACGTCACTATGCTCCGTCCTCGCCAGTAATCAGACCTGGAGCGAACACGCTCTGGGGACTGATTCTAACAGGGTGCTGCATGCAAGATCATGGGGGTCCCCAGCGGCGGGACCCCCGCGATCAGGCATCTTATCCCCTTTCCTTTGGATAGGGGATAAGATGTCTTAGCGACGGAGTACCCCTTTAAAGGCGTAGTCCGGGGAAATTATCTTATTCCGTATCAGGCTAGAGAATAAGTATCTGTTCACTTGGAGGGTCCAATTACTGGGACCCCCTGTGATCTCCGGATTGGAACCCCGACTCTCAGAGAGAAAGAGCTTATTGTAAATGGCATGTACTCCATTCATTTGTGTAGGAGCGCTAGAGATGCACGAGTGCTGTACTGGGGTATCTTCTGCCCAGTCTAAGAATGAATGAAGAGGCGGCGATCACAGGGTTCCCCAGAGAGTGCGAGCCAGAGGAAGCGCCTACGTGCGCGAAACTAGTTGCCGCCCCCTGCCTGTTTCCACCTACAGCTCCCTGTGCACCTTTGTACCTGATGATTTTCTGTACAGCACGCTGCGGTTAAAGAAACGAAAGTGGTGAGTGCGTCTTTCATTCTGCTCCTTCCCCAGCGATCAGACTATTATAAGATCACTGTCACCGGACAACTTCTTTAAAGGGGTTATCTAAAATGACATAGCTGCTTTCTTCTACACGCAGCGCCCCTCTTGTCCACAGTTTGAGTGCGGTATTGCAGCTCAGTTCTATTGCACTGAATAGAAGCAAGTTTAAATACCACACACAACCTAAGGACGGGGGTGACGCTGTTTAGCGAGAAAAAAAGCAGTCACATTTTACTGATTCTGGATAACCCCCTTTTAATATGGCCTTCTTTGGTTGTCAGGGCACAATGGGAGTTGTAGTTTTTTAACAGCTCTGGAGCAGCAGGTTGTCTGCATAACTGGGTACTCTGGTGGAAAACTTTTTATTTTTTTTTATTTTTTATCAACTGGTGCCAGAAAGTTAAACAGATTTGTAAATTACTTCTATTAAAAAATCTTAATCCTTCCAGTACTTATTAGCTGCTGAATACTACAGAGGAAATTATTTACCTTTTGGAACACAGAGCTCTCTGCTGAATCACGAGCACAGTGCTCTCTGCTGACACCTCTGTTCATTTTGGGAACTGTCCAGAGCAGCATATGTTTTCTATGGGGATTTTTTCCTACTCTGGACAGTTGCTAAAATGGACAGAGATGTCAGCAGAGAGCACTGTGCTCATGATGTCAGCAGAGAGCTCTGTGTTCCAAAATAAAAATAATTTTTTCCGTAGTATTCAGCAGCTAACAAGTACTGGAAGAATAAAGATTTTTTTAAATAGAAGTGATTTACAAATCTGTTTAACTTTCTGCCACCAGTTGATATAAAAAAAAAAAAGTTTTCCACCGGAGTACCCCTTTAAGTGTGATTGTGAGTTTGCATCTCTGTGTTTCCAAACAAGTGTGCCTCTAGCTGTTGCAAAACTACAACTCCCAGCATGCCCGGACAGCCTTCGGCTGTCCGGGCATGCTGGGAGTTGTAGTTTTGCAGCATGCTGGCGGTACCCTAATCGGTAAACATTGGTTTTGCAACAGCTGGAGACACACTGGTTGGGGAACACGGCCCAGTGCATCTCCTCTATCTCACCCCGTGACACCAGTGAACACATGGGTGGCCTCAGCAAAAACATCTAGCAGTAGGGACGCCGTCTCCTAGCAACGGCCGCCGCCGCCGGTCACCTGACCCCTGCGCGCACCACGTGACCGCGCATTGCTCCACACCTTCGGCTGGGCTCGGCGGGGAGGTCATGTGACGCAGCTGATCGTTGAACTCGGTAGCGGAGACATGGAGGTGCCGGCTCTCAACCTCAAGGTACCCCTCCCCCCCAAACTTCATAAACTCTGGGGTCTACTTTATATAATGTACTTTATTATTACTTTATTATAACTTGGGGGTGACTTGTGCAAGAGTCACAGTCCATAGGAATGCGTTATATAAATACTATTATTTTTAAAAAAATTTTTGTTTTTTTTCACGTAAGCCACATGACAAGACCTGTGCCTTGACGATAGTCACGGCACAGGTCTTGACATGTGACTTGGGTGAAAAAAAGTCACATGACTGCGCTTGCTGCGCATGATAGTCACATGACTGCGCATGATAGTCGCGTGACTGGGCTTGCTGCGCATGATAATCGCTTGCTGCGAATGATAGTCGCGTGACTGCGCTTGCTGAGCATGATAGCCACGTGACTGCGCTTGCTGAGCATGATAGCCACGTGACTGCGCTTGCTGCGCATGATTGTCACGTGACTCCGCTTGCTGCGCATGATAGTCACGTGACTGGGCTTGCTGCGCATGATAGTCACGTGACTCCGCTTGCTGCGCATGATAGTCGCATGACTGGGCTTGCTGCGCATGATAATCGCTTGCTGCGAATGATAGTCGCGTGACTGCGCTTGCTGAGCATGATAGCCACGTGACTGCGCTTGCTGAGCATGATAGCCACGTGACTGCGCTTGCTGCGCATGATAGTCACGTGACTGGGCTTGCTGCGCATGATAGTCACGTGACTGGGCTTGCTGCGCATGATAGTCACGTGACTCCGCTTGCTGCGCATGATAGTCGCATGACTGGGCTTGCTGCGCATGATAGTCACGTGACTCCGCTTGCTGCGCATGATAGTCGCATGACTGGGCTTGCTGCGCATGATAATCGCTTGCTGCGAATGATAGTCGCGTGACTGCGCTTGCTGAGCATGATAGCCACGTGACTGCGCTTGCTGCGCATGATTGTCACGTGACTCCGCTTGCTGCGCATGATTGTCACGTGACTGGGCTTGCTGCGCATGATTGCCACGTGACTGCGCTTGCTGAGCATGATTGTCACGTGACTGCGCTTGCTGCGCATGATAGTCACGTGACTGCGCTTGCTGCGCATGATTGTCACGTGACTGCGCTTGCTGAGCATGATTGTCACGTGACTGCGCTTGCTGCGCATGATAGTCACGTGACTGCGCTTGCTGCACATGATAGTCACATGACTGCGCTTGCTGAGCATTATAGCCACATAGCTGTAATTTGCACAGTAATAAAACATGATAACTTAAAGATAATGCGGCAAATTTGTCATAAAATTGTGATTTTTCTAGCTGTTACACAGAATTGGTGTGAAGGGAGAAGTCGCGTGTATGATTTCGTACGCATTTTGGACGCGCACATATAGTAGGGGCCAACATGTTCTAAAAGAGCGTTCCGGGACATTAAAGATGGTGGGATGTCGGGCAGAGGCGTGAGCTTGTAAAAGTGCAAGAACTGCAACAGGGCCCCATATACCAAATATAATACTGGTCTATTATGGGGCAGACGGGCTTTGGGGCCCCCAGTGCGACTGCTACCTCTATAGCTACGTCCTTGATGTCAGGTATTCTAGATCAGTGATCTTTAGTCTGTTGTAGAACTACAACTCCCAGGCTGTCCTGACAGCCTGGGAGTTGTAGTTTTGCACCTGTTGCAGAGCCGCAGGTTTCAGTCACAGACTCTCAGGACATGCTGGGAGTTGTAGTCCTTTGCCAGCTGTTTAGGGGGGGGGGGCACTTTGTCACACACTGCAGTTGCAGCCACAGACTGTCAGGACATGCTGGGAGTTGTAGTTCTCTTCCAGCTGTTGGGGAGGGGGGGGGGGCACTTCGTCACACACTGCAGTTGCAGCCACAGACTGTCAGGACATGCTGGGAGTTGTAGTTCTCTTCCAGCTGTTGGGGAGGGGGGGGGGGGCACTTCGTCACACACTGCAGTTGCAGCCACAGACTGTCAGGACATGCTGGGAGTTGTAGTTCTCTGCCAGCTGTTGGGGGGGGGGGGGCGGGCACTTCGTCACACACTGCAGTTGCAGCCACAGACTGTCAGGACGTGCTGGGAGTTGTAGTCCTGTACCAGCTGTTGATTGACACTATGTTAGACACCGCAGTTGCAGCCCCAGACTGTCAGGACATGCTGGGATTTGTAGTCCTCTGCCAGCTGTTGGGGGGGCACTTTGTCATACACTGCAGTTGCAGCCACAGACTGTCAGGACATGCTGGGAGTTGTAGTTCTCTTCCAGCTGTTGGGGAGGGGGGGGGGGGCACTTTGTCACACACTGCAGTTGCAGCCACAGACTGTCAGGACATGCTGGGAGTTGTAGTTTTGTACCAGCTGTTGATTGACACTATGTTAGACACTGCAGTTGCATCCCCAGACTGTCAGGACATGCTGGGAGATGTAGTTCTGCGCCAACTGTTGGGGTGGGAGGGGGGGGGGGGGCGAGACACTTCTTTAGACATTGCAGTTGTAGCCACAGACTGTCAGGGAATGCTGGGTGTTGTAGTATTGCATATGCTGTTAATGGAGACTTCTGTAGATACTGTGATTGCAGCCACAGACTCAGGACATGCTGGGAGTTTTAGTTCTGCACCAGCTGTTGGGGGGGGGGGGGGGCACTTCTTTAGACACTGAGACTGTCAGGGCATACTGTCCCTTCTAGCTAGTTATTTGGGGTTGGGTCAGTGGAGATTGTTCCCTCTCTACTGACTTATTTACCATGATGTTACACACAGTGCTGCCTGGGTCTTTATCTGGGGCCTTACTGCTTCTCTGACTTCCCCAAACGTGACATTTCAGGAAATAAAACTAAGAATTATTACACAACGCTGTATTTTCCATATAGCAGGATGATCCCCGCACTGTGCGTTTCAGGGATTTTCCCACCAGAGGACATAACCCTGACAATTCTTGGGCCATAAGAGATTACCATTTGGTGCAATGTTACCTAACCAGTGTGCCTCCAGCTGTTGCAAAACTACAATTCCCGGCATGCCCGGACATGATGTCATCCAATTGTCTCTAGTGCAGCCTCAGGGGTTGCGCCTTTCTTCTGGTACAGTGTTCTCCAAACTGGCCCTCTGGGAGTTGTAGTTTTGCAACAGCTGGAGGCACACTGATTGGAAAACACTGACTTAGAGCACTGGTGTGCCGCTGTTACAAAGCCAATGACTGTCTGGGCAATGCTGGTGGGGTGTTGTAAATGAGCGCAGCTCACTGCAGCTTGTATGTAGGATACAGCCATGGAACTGCTTGTGGCTACCAAAGAAGAAGAATAAACTCCAGTGTCCGTCAGTGTAAATATGGCCTTTTATTTAGTTTGCCGTAAACTTACAGTCACAAGATATAGATGCCTACGCGTTTCAGGACCCTTATTTATTATGGGGCATATAGTTTCGCAACAGCTGGAGAGGCACGCTTTGGAGAGACCCCGTATCTGTGAAAAACGCACCTTTTGGCTTAATTTTTGTAGAACTGTGACTCCGTTATGCCCATGATTTAGTAAAAATCACAAGTTAAAAGGGTTAAGCAAATATTAAAGCTTATGCCCTATCTACAAGATGGGGGGGGGGATAACAAGCTGATTGTTGGGGGTTCTACCTCTCTAGAAGCGGTGGTTGTGGTGATATACAGTGGAGCGGTGGTCTGTAACCTAGACAACCATACCCAGCTGATTGTTGGGGATCTGACCTCTTTAGAAGTGGTGGTCTGGGGGATATATATACAGTCGAGCAGAGTGGTCTGTAACCTAGACAACCATACCCAGCTGATTGTTGAGGTCTGAGCACTTTAGAAGCAGTGGTCGGGGTGATATACAGTGGAGCGGTGGTCTGTAACCTAGACAATGATACCCAGCTGATTGTTGGGGGTCCGACCACTCTAGAAGTAGTGGTCAGGGTGAGATACAGTCGAGCAGTGGTCTGTAACCTAGACAATAATACCCAGCTGATTGTCGGGGGTCTGACCACCCTAGAAGCTGTAGTTGGGGTGATATACAGTCGAGCAGTCGTCTGTAACGTAGGCAATGATACCAAGCTGATTGTTGGGGGTCCGACCACTTTAAAAGTAGTTGTTGGAGTGATATACAGTCCATTGGTGGTCTGTAACCTAGACAACGAGCTGTCAACAAGGTGAGGAAAGGAGCCGGAATATCACAAGGAGGCGTATTTGCTTAGATGAATGTATTTGCAGAGATATGTAACGTGCCCTACAAGTTTAACCATGTAAGTTGAGGTAGGAATAACCCTTTAGGGAAGGGTCACACGTAGCACAACTGCAGCTGACATTCTGCTTGCGGATTATGTTGCTATCCAATGAAGTCAACAGGTTCCGCTTGCGGAAATTAGACTTGCGGAATTCCACAAGCGTAATTTTAGCTGCGGGCAAACCCGATGCGGCTGTGCAACATGTGACCCTACTCTTAAAGGTTATAATACAATTGATCACTCGAAATGATGACTAGTACCCTAAATTTCCCATCCACTAAAAATGTGCACTATAAAATGTAACTTTTATTGTTATTATTTCCTATCATTAAAATATTCAACCAGGTAGGTCCCTTCCATAGTACCACTGTAGGTACACTGTAGGGTACTAGTGATCAATTGTATTATAGTGTTGGATATTTACCCTCCATCTATAGGTCCAATAGTGTTGATATACCTACCCTTAAAGGGGTACTCCGGTGGAAAACCATTTATTTCAAATCAACTGGTGCCAGAAAGTTATACAGATTTGTAAATTACTTCTAGTAAAAAAAATCTTAATCCTTCCAGTACTTATTAGCTGCTGCTGTCTCTGACCACAGTGCTCTCTGATGACACCTCTGTCCATGTCAGGAACTGTCCAGAGCAGGAGAGGTTTGCTATGGGGATTTGCTCCTACTCTGGACAGTTCCTGACACTCACAGGGTTAGAGCACTGTGGTCAGACAGAAAAGAAATTCAAAAAGAAAAGCACTTTCTATGTAGTAAACAGCAGCTGATAAGTACTGGAAGGATTAAGATTTTTTAATAGAAGTAATTTACAGTTTAACTTTCTGGCAACAGTTGATTTTAAAACAATGTTTTCCACCGGAGTACCCCAAATTTGGTGAAGTTACCACTAGAGATGAGCGAACTTACAGTAAATTCGATTCATCACGAACTTCTCGGCTCGGCAGTTGATGACTTTTCCTGCATAAATTAGTTCGGCTTTCCGGTGCTCTGGTGGGCTGGAAAAGGTGGATACAGTCCTAGGAGACTCTTTCCTAGGAATGTATCCACCTTTTCCAGCCCACCAGAGCACCTGAAGGCTGAACTAATTTACGCAGGATAAGTCATCAACTGCCGAGCCGAGAAGTTCGTGACGAATCGAATACTGTAAATTCGCTCATCTCTAGTTACCACATCATGGTTGCAGTAATTGAGAGAGGTCACCTTACATCACATATACCAGGAAGAGATAACAGCATGCAGTTGTGGCACAAGAGCTTGCAATTCACAGGGCTGGTCATAGTAAGGTGGAGCGTCACATGGATGGATAAGCTGCCTGTATCTGAACAGTAACCCGCCATGCTGTGTCCTATAAAGCAGTGTTCACCAACCTGTTTACAGCTTTTGCTAAACTACAACTCTCATCATGCCCTTCAGCAGAACTACAACTCCTTGCAAAATGCCGACTCCCATCATGCCCTGACAGCAGAAGGTTTTGCAACAGCTGGAGATCCATAGGCCTGGAAACACATTAGCAAAAAAAAAAAAAAAATTCTCGCAATCCGCTCATGCATTCCTGTTTAGCCGACCTGAACAAGCAGAGCTGCAGTGTAAAGTATGGAGAGACACACACTTGTAACCTCTTTCTTCTTATGCAAGTGTTTCCCAACCAGGGTGCCTCCAGCGGTTGCAAAACTACAACTCCCAGCATGCCTGTACAGCCGTTGGCTGTCCGGGCATGCTGGGTGTTGTAGTATTGCAACAGCTGGAGGCACCCTGGTTGGGAAACACTGTAATGCAGTGTCCACTAGAAGTAGAGAATGCATCTGCTCTGAGGTAACCTTAAAGGGGTGCTCCGGTGGAAAACTTTTTTTTTAAGTCTACTAGTGCCAGAAAGTTAAACAGATTTGTAAATTACTTCTATTAAAAAAATCTTAATCCTTCCAGTACTTATTAGCTGCTGAATACTACAGAGGAAATTCTTTTCTTTTTGGAACACAGAGCTCTCTGCTGAATCATGAGCACAGTGCTCTCTGCTGACATCTCTGTCCATTTTAAGAACTGCGAAGAGTAGGAGAAAATCCCCATGGAAAACATATGCTGCTCTGGACAGTTCCTAAAATGGACAGAGATGTCAGCAGAGAGCACTGTGCTCGTGATGTCAGCAGAGAGCTCTGTGTTCCAAAAAGAAAAGAATTGCCTCTGTAGTATTCAGCAGCTAATAAGTACTGGAAGGATTAAGATCTTTTTAATAGAAGTAATTTACAAATCTGTTTAACTTTCTGGCACCAGTTGATTTAAAAAAAAAAAAAAAAAAAAAAAAGTTTTCCATCGGAGTACCCCTTTAAAGAAGATATCCAGTGCTGATAAACTTATCCCCTATTTTAAGGATAGGGGATAAGTTTCAGATCGCAGGGGGTCCGACCGCTGGGGCCCCCCCGCAATCTCCTTACGGGGCCCCGGCAGTCCGCGGGAAGGGGGCGTGTCGACCTCCGCACGAAGTGGCGGCTGACACGCCCCCTCAATACAACTCTATGGCAGAGCCGGAGCGCTGCCTTCGTCAATCTCCGGCTCTGCCATAGTGATGTATTGAGGGGGCGTGTCAGCTGCCTCTTCGTGCGGAGGTCGACACCCGCTATCTGGCCAGCGAGCCGGGGCCCTGTATAGAGAGATCGCAGGGGGCCCCAGCAGTCGGACCCCCCGCGATCTGAAACCTATCCCCTATCCTTAGGATAAGGGAAACATTTTTCAGGACTGGACTACTCCTTAAAGCAAAAGTTAAGATTAAAAAAATCCAAAAAATATTTAGATTTTCTAATCTTTTATTTATTTGTCTCTTAATTTCCTTTTTCCCTCTTCTCTTCCAGGCGATCATCTTTGTGCACTGGCTGCTGACTATGTTGTAAGTATTTATTCTGCACCAGGCATCTATGTGGACTAGTTCTATTCACTGACATCTATCATGCAAGCATTCTATCTACACTCACGGGCCACTTAATTAAGTACACCCCCCCCCCCCCCTCCATTATACTGTCTACAAGGTGCTGGAAACATTACTCAGAGATTATGCTCTACATGGACATGATGACATCACACACTTCTTCTATATGGACATGATGACATCACACACTTCTTCTATATGGACATGATGACATCACACAGTTCTTCTATATGGACATGATGACATCACACAGTTCTCTATATAGACATGATGACATCACACAGTTCCCCCATATGGACATGATGACATCACACAGTTCCTCCATATGGACATGATGACATCACACAGTTCCTCCATATGGACATGATGACATCACACACTTCTTCTATATGGACATGATGACATCACACAGTTCTCTATATAGACATGATGACATCACACAGTTCCCCCATATGGACATGATGACATCACACAGTTCCTCCATATGGACATGATGACATCACACAGTTCCTCCATATGGACATGATGACATCACACAGTTCTCCATATGGACATGATGACATCACACACTTCCTCTATATGGACATGATGACATCACACACTTCCTCTATATGGACATGATGACATCACACACTTCCTCTATATGGACATGATGACATCACACACTTCCTCCATATGGACATGATGACATCACACAGTTCCTCCATATGGACATGATGACATCACACAGTTCCTCCATATGGACATGATGACATCACACACTTCCTCCATATGGACATGATGACATCACACAGTTCCTCCATATGGACATGATGACATCACACACTTCCTCCATATGGACATGATGACATCACACAGTTCCTCCATATGGACATGATGACATCACACAGTTCCTCC